>NC_081409.1:199219308-199349308 GCF_030272615.1 Cryptomeria japonica | reverse complement strand
CATTTCCCAAAGTTTTTAGGGCAACGTAGTTGGCGGTAATTCTCACCAAGTGAGATCATACATACATACATACACACATACTATTGATATGATAAATAATGAAGGTGTTTCGAATAATTATGAACAATAATCATTTTTTTTTTGCATTCTCTGTAATGATTTTGGCATTATAAACAAAGAGACACCATTTAACAGTGCACCCATAAAATGAAATGATAAATAATGAAGGGGTTTCAAATAAATATGATCAATAATCATATTTTTTTGCATTCTCTGTATTGATTTTTCTATTATAAACAGAGAGACACCATTTAATAGTGCACCCATAAAATTAAATGATAAATAATGAAGGGTTTTCGAATAATTATGAACAATAATAATTTTATTTTGCATTCTCTATAATTATTTTGGCATTATAAACAGAGACACCATTTAACAATGCACACATAAAATGAAATGATAAATATGTTGGGATACAAGAACACTGAGAGGGGGTGGGGGTGGGGGGGGGGGGGAGGTGAATTAGTGTTCTGCTGGTATGATAAGATTTTATCCTTTTATACCATACACATATAAACTAGTAAACAAATAAATATATAATATGAAGCAAATAAACCATCCACATAAATAAACACCATAACACACATAATTTATATGTGGAAAACCTCAAAGAGGAAAAACCACGATGGGATTTGTGACCCACAATATCAGTTCATTGGCCATATGAAAATATATTACATATAATGGGGGCCTGCACATGTAGGAAGACACATTGCCTAGAGCATAATGCTCATCACTAAAGAGCCTCACTGACTACAAGCTTCCGTCAAAGTAAAATACTAAAGAATGAACTCAAGAATGCATCTTCTATGCCAAATAGAGTTCCGGTTCTAGCTCTGCTCTATACCAGTTCATAAACCTTGAACACTACTACAAATATCTCTTCTCCTCCAAGAATGCTTTCCAAGCTATCTACAAATCATTGCATGATATAACATTCGCATACAAAGTGATCTTCATACGTATACTTCGACATTATATAGTTTTGCTATATTCTCCTATGTCCATATTATGTCACTATCTCAAAAAGTCCTAGTAGACTAACCTATATACCTATTACAAATAATATGCCTTATGTCAGCTTACAATACATTACAAAAGGATATTCAATTTCGGCCTTGACAATAATTACAAAATGATTTACTAAATAAATCTTCCTTGATGTCGGCTTCCTTGAAGTATTAATGTCTGTGTTGGTATCAGTACAACCCTGAATACTCCAAAGTAGGTATCTTCTGGTATATGCCTCCTAATGCCGGTATATGAGTTCCATCTAATCTTGTTGCCATCAATGACAACAAAATGAATCCAATGAGTGTCAATTTCCAACAATCTCCCCCTTTGGCATTAATGGCAACACTCATGTGAAAAATGAATTCCCTGTCGCTTCAACTGAAATATGTTCCCCTTGATAAATACACTCCTCCTGATATCCTAACGTTCTTCCCATGTGTTCTTATCTAGTATTCTCTGCTATTTTTCACATATATACATACTCCCCCTTTGGCAGCAATGCCAAAGACCAGTGAAAGGATTGAAATAATTCTGAACAAAACAATAAATGAATACTGTTAATTTCACTGGAGCTTGACTATCCTCAAAATTTTGGGGTAAGCCTTATCCAACAACTGAAGGTATGTATCCCAACTAGTTTTGAAAGTTTCAAAGATGAATACTAGTCCACTTAGTAAGTGTGCCAATGTTTCCTTCTCTTTGACTTCTGCCGGTGTGGGTTTAGCAATCATGTCCATACACTCTCTCTTATGAACACCCAATGAATCTAATCTGGGACTTACCAATCCTCTAAGACTTCTTACCTTGCAAATGATATCTTTCTCTTTCTCCAAAGAAAAAATTTGATTCTCCAAGGACAAAATTTGTCCATCAACAGATGTGGTCAGTGCAATTAATCCATCAAAAGAATTAGCAATGTTTGATATCTTATCATATAACTCCTTCAACTTGCCATCTACATTAGCTGTAAGAATTTCTATGTTACAACACACTCTGCAGATATTTGTACATTGTTTTAAACAAACCTCAATAGGAATAAGTTTGGTCTCAATTTTCTTTTTCTCAGCTTCTATGATCTGATCAAAAGCTACTCTTTAAGCTGCTATGAAACTTTTCAAAGCCTGTCGGTCTGCAATCTACCTCAAAGATTGAAAATTGTTTGAAATGTGCTTTGTTAGAGTCTTGAGCTTGTCAGAAGGGCTTGATCCATCTTCAATATAATAGGTAGGTATCAATCTATGCAACACTGTAATTGATTGATAAATTATTCCTTTGTTTGCAGTACCCTCCTTCAATAATTTCTGAGTTGTCATCATCATCAACTCAGTTGGACTCATCTCAGAGTGATTTTTTCTCAACTTGAGAAGTGTCTATTGCCAAAACCTTTGTCAGGGAATTAGTTTTAATTGTCAGTATGGACTCAGTTGCTTTTACCTTATCCTCTTCAACCTCTTTTGCATTGGTGGCTTCGCCACTTGGTGCAGTGTCAGTTACTGTCAGTGGAGTGTCATCCACAATATTTTCTACAACCTGTACATTGCCTTGCTAAAAAATGGTTTGTGCTGGTACAGACTGTATACTTTCCTTTACTGCCGGTGGTATCAAAATTGGAGTTGAATTGCCCAAAATACCTTTCCCTTTTGATTTGTGAGGAATGGTGAAAGTTGTTGCTTTTGCAAATTCTTCTTGAGATGTATGAAAATCGGGATTGTTCTGGAAGAATTTGGTCCAACCCATACTAGTCTCATTTATCAGCTCATTAACTGTGCCCATCATAAGACTTATCTGCCGGGGTTTACTACTAAAAACTGTCCTATTTGCAACATCTATGCATCTTTTTATTTCCTCATTGTTTACAACACCACACATTTCCAAAAGTTCTACTTATTTAATCTCCTTATCCCTCTTGACAACGTCAAGTCTTCTAGCATCAAGTTTATTATACAAAGATAAAAGGTGTCTCCTTCAAAATTTCTATTAAGTCTTTCTTATAAATGTCCATATATAACAAAATAGCCTCTTCTATTTCATTTTTCTCATTTTCTTCGAAGTCTTTATAATACTTAGATACATTTTTCAAAAGTCCATCTTTTGTAATTTTATCTATTAGCTCAACACAGGTCTTTGTGGTCTTACCAGTTTCAATATCATCAGTCATCACCCTTCTTCCTTTTGCTTGTGGTTGATGGGGTAGATGTGACTATTTTCATCTTTTGCATAGGCTTCCTTGCCGGGGGTGGAGGTGCAGTAGGTTTAGTTGCCTTTCTAACAAGTCTCCTCCCAGGCTCCACCTTCTTCTGCTCTATCGATGGCTGATCCACTTTCTTCCTTTGTACCCTTTTGAAAGCTAGAGGTTCATTGTCCTCGGGGTGAAAATCAGAAGTGATAGGGGAAATGAAAGCTCCAGGATTCTTTACTTCTAAGTACTAGCCACTCCCAGTTTTGCTGTCGGTTTGGATCCAAATCCCAGTTGAGTGTCTATCTTATTAATTACATCTTGTACATATGCATACATCTTTTCTATTTTCTTCTCTCTTCTCTTCCTATTAAAATCAGTTTTAACTTTAAAATTCTTTTCTTGTGTCATACCAAAATGCTCTGTTTTATCATCTAATGGGGCATCTAACAACATTTTTGCATAGAGTTCAAAAATATTATCATCTACCTCATATCAAAGCTCTATAACCCATATGGTCCTAGGTTCAACTACTTCCATAAGAGTTTCATCGATTTTTACCATAAAACAGATATCAGTGGAGTACTTCTCCACAATGTTCTTTGATATTCTCTCCCTTTGCCTCATGTTTTCTTGGAATGGTTTCAAATACCCCCAAAGTTTCTCATCTCTGTCAGTACCAAGACCGGTGATTTCTTCCTTGACCTGCATACCTACCGGTATGTCATAAGACCAACATTTCTTCCCTAGACCGGGTAGCTCATTTAGGAAGTAAAACATTAAACAAACAATCAATTTTCCGTATCTAAAAGTTCCTTTCTTGACTCCCTTGATCTTTCCAAGGTTCAACATCAATTGACTCCTCATCCATTCACATAAATCATATTTTGCATTATTCATCAGCATCTGATATGCAACATGAATGCATGAACTAGCAACAAAATTTAATCGATTAGATTGAGTTAACTTATAACCTATTATCATGCTTTTAGATTTCACATTAGTGCCAGTGATTGTGTTGATCCTCATTGATCTTCTATCAAGAGTTGCATTGGTGAGTTTTTTGACCTTAGTGTTGGAAACTTTCTTGCTAGGTTCTTGTTCGACTTTGGGTAAGTCAATGACTACTTGAATAGCCTCCTTCGTGATCATGTAAGACCGATCCAACCAGATGAACTCATTGTGAACTTTGCTCAAAACATATTTGATGACCTCATCTTTGAATTTCGGTATGTACAGAATACTAGTTAACCCTAGATCCTCAATTTCTTTGTATTTTGAATTGATGGTTCTGGAGTCTCCTAGTATCATAGATTGATACATGCTTTTGATGTCCTCTATGCCCAGATCCTCCAGGGTGCAATGAATGTATGCCCTCACATCTTCAACATACATCATGCCGTCAGGAACCCTAGAAAATGCTCCCGCAGAGTCTTCTCTTAGCAAATTCGGGATCCTCCTTGAATATGGGTCTTAACCTATCCTTGACTTTGACAATGGTGGGATTTGTAATGAAAGTAGGAGCTAAATATCCAGATGCCATTTCGAAGAATACCTAAAAGTGAATGCCATGGAAGATTGAGTGCTTCTCAGATAACTGCTCAAGATCCTTTCACAATGCTTTTCCTCGCTCTTAATTCGCCTAAAATTTTCCTTTACTTCGCTCAGAATGATTGAATGATCATTGAGTGAAAATGATTTCACTTACCCCTTTTATGAGTGAATAAAACCATAATCTTTCTCTATAATAAATGCTTTTTGAACAACCCTAGCAGATGTCGGTTCCATAGTCTTGTGTCAGGCAAACCTTTATCAATAATGAACACAACTCTGTAGATCTCTTCAGATCTCCTCTGGGGTAATATGCAAGATTTAACAATGACTTTGCCAACCCCTAAGGTTTATGCTTTAGTTACCGGTGGAATTTATTGTCAATGCAGGAATGCTCTGTTCTATCGGTGGAGTTATCGATGTAGATCCATCTCCACTTGGTTCTTCAGATTTCCTAACCCATCTCTTGGTATGATCTGTTAAGTTCTGATGCCAATAGCTAACAAGATGAGAGGGGGGGGGTGAATCATACAAACTTAATAATCCATAAAATTAACAAATTCAACCTCGGTAACTTAAACTTCAACAACATAACCAAAAACTGCTAAACATGGTAACTCATAAACACATAAGCATCATATTACATATAACACCAGATTTAACATGGAAACCCAAATAGGGAAAAACCACTATGGGATTTCGGACCCACTAAGAAATATACTCTTCTAGAGTATGCTCGGTTAAAAGCAAATCCTGTTAAAGATTACAAACACATTGCTAGATGTGACCCAGTTAAGGGATTTCCCTCAGATCTATTAGGATCTTCACTTTGTTAGAAGTGACCTTGTCAAAGGATTTCAAACACTCATTTAGAATTTCACCTTGCTAGAGGATTTATAAATAAGACTGTTAAGTCCACTCAGTTAAGATATTTTCTATCACTTAAAAAATAAACAATAGTAATAAATATATCTGCAACTTCACATCTAAAATACTAAAGCAGATTCTTATTTGCTCAAAACAATCTTGTCATAGGACTTATCTTGTCCCTCTACTGGGCTCCTTACTCTATTATTCAAACAAGTCTTCAAGATTCTGTGCTCGGTAACCACTATGTAGCATCACTGTGCATACACTTGCCCGCATACATTGTTCATCAATAATTCCTTATTTATAAACAATTTGCTAACCGCTTAATCTCCTTGATCACATTTCCCATGATCAATCTTAGCCATCAGATCTTCAATCTTTACCAGGTTCAATGTATCCTTCGATTTGAAAAACATTTTACCTTGCCTTGGGACTTGCATTCCTTTCTTGGAACTTGCACAAGGTTATTGCAGTTCAATTTGCGCTGTAGATCTTCCTGCCGATCTTCCATTGCCATAGATCCTTAACAAACTTCATGCGTGACATACCAATCATTTATACAACTCCAGCTAATCATTGTCCTTCATTAAATAATGCTTGTATTCATCCAATGCGCTCTTTCATAACTTGGTTGCAACTCAATAAATACTAAACTTTACTCGGTAGACATTCCACCTTCATTAACCGATATCGATAACCTTAGGGTTTACCGACTAGGTTCCTTAGGGTTTACCGACTAGGTTCTTTGCTTGGTAACATAGTATAGTATTAACCTTACAATCAACAACATTTGTAGAATATAAAAACAATGTAAACATCATGATCTCATCATTATCTAACTCGGTAGTAGTTGCCCATTGAATAACTTATTTCTCCCCTTATTCATCACATTCTTTCTGTGTCTTTTACCGACCACTTAATACTCATCAAAACATACTTCTCAAGATATGGCAACATCAAACTGGATCAGATAATCAATTTCTTGACATCAATGACAAAATAATGTTATAAAGATAGTTATCATCCTTCTTCAATTATATCTCTAATCTTCAACAACCTTCTCAATATCCTTAATGAATATCAACAATCTTTATTTCTACTGAAAATGCCAACATGATCTTGTTGTATTTCATCTACCTTCTTCTTTTCTTTCTCATTATCTTTATCATTGCTAACCGGTTGAGTCTTTCTTCTGCAATACTTAGCAATATGACCTTTGTTTTTGCATGCATAACATGTAACATTGTTCTTTTGAATTGATTTGACATATCCGATATCATTCCTTGACATAGAATGATTAGCAAAATGCCCAAAATTTTTGCATGCATGACATTTAACATTCATTCTACAATCTTTTGATCTATGATCATATTTCTTACAATTTGTGCATTGACTGGGAACATAATTGTAGTTTTGATTTGCTTTATTTCTACATTGTTTAGCCATATGCCCAAATTTATTGCAAAGAAAACATCTACCATTGAATTTATAAGCATTAGATTTCCCTGGCGGTTTCCTCTGTTATGATGAGTTCTACATACCACTTGTCCAATCTTCATTTGTAGTACCAGAACTTTCACCTTGTACAAATCCATGTCCTCTAGAATCATCAATCTATCTTTGTCTTTTCAATAAGTCATCCAACTATGCAACACTGATCTTATATTTTTCTTTATACTCACTTGCAGTAGTCAAATCATCTCCCAGAGTAGTTATTTGTCTTTCAAGTTCTTTCTCATTGTTCTGGGAGTGTGCCAAATTTGTTCTCAACAGATTATTCTCATGAGTCAATCTGCCACATTCATCATATTTATTATTCAGAGATATAACAAGATTATCTTCCTTCTTCTTTCTGTCCTCAATATCTTTTGATAACCTTATAGTTAGATCTTGAATTTTATTCTTCATGAGTATATTTGCTTGACTTAGTTTCTGACATTGTTCCTTAAGTGCATTCTTCTCATCATCATCCAGATTTTACAAAAGTTCTTTTCTCTTGGCTTGAGTTGATGATAACCTTTCTTGTAGGATAAGAATGAATTCATTAGCAGAATTCAATTCTTCTTGCAATTTCAAGTTCTTTATCCTTTCAACATCATAATCCTCAAGAGCCATCTCAAGTTGCTTCTCCATAGCCATGTTTAAAGATTCTGGTTTCAGGATCTTCCTCAAGCTGTTAAACTTCTTCCAAGGTACTAGGCTCTAATACCAATTGTTGGGATCCAATAACAATGAGAGGGGGGGGGGGGTGAATCAGTGCTTTGCCTATATGATAAGATTTTATCCTTTTATACCATACACATATAAATCGGTAAAAAAAATAAACATATAATATGAAGCAAATAAATCATCCACATAAATGAATACCATAACACACATAATTTATACATGAAAAAAATCAAAGAGGAAAACCCACGATGGGATTTGTGAGCCACAATATCAGTTCACTAGCCATATGAAAGATATTACATATAATGGGTGCCTGCACATGCAAGGCATGCCACCTAGAGCATACTGCTCATCACTAAAGAGCCTCACTGACTACAAGCTTCTGCCAAAGTAAAATACTGAAGAATGAACTTAAGAATGCATCTACTATGTCAAATAGAGTTCTGGTTCTAGCTCTGCTTTGTACCAGTTCATAAACCCTGAACACTACTATCAATATCTCTTCTCCTCCAAGAATTCTTTCCAAGATATCTACAGATTATTGCATGATATATTATTTTTATACAAAGCGATCTTCATACATATACTTCACATTATATAGTTATGCTATATTCTCCTATGTCCATATTATGTCACTATCTCAAAAAGACCTAGCAAACTGACCTATATACCTATTACAAACAATATGCCTTATGTTGGCTTACAATACATTACAAAAGGATATTTAATGTCGGCCTCGACAATAATTACAAAATGATTTACTAAATAAATCTTCCTTAATGTCATCTTCCTTGAAGTATTGATGCTGGTGCTGGTGCCGATATCTGCCGATATATGCCTCCTTATGCCGATATATGACTTCCATATGATCTTGTTGCCATCAATGAAAACAAAATGAATCCAATGAGTGTCAATTGCAAACAAAATAATGAAGGGGTTTCGAATAATTTTGAACAGTAATAATTTTTTTTTTCATTCTCTATAATGATTTTAGCATTATAAATAGAGATACACCATTTAACAATGCACCCATTCAATGAAATGATAAATATGATGAATAATGATGAAAAACACATACCCTAACTGGTACTGAGAGGGGGGGGGGATGAATCCGTACATACAAAAACTTTTACACAACTTATCAAGTTAAAACAATGCTAACTGGTTGTCTTCATTACTAAACTTAACCATGGAAATACTGGTTAAACACAGTAAGACCTCAGACAACATAAACTGGTAAAACTAAACCCTTTAGATACATTCAATACTTGATAATTAATTCACCCATAAAAATATTCATGTGGTGTGTCAACAATACCATAACCATTAGCTCTGCATGCATAATCACTTAAATAGAGAATACTTAATCATCACAAAAAAAGGAACCACTCATGACACACAATTTTTTCACGTGGAAACCCAAATGGGAAAAGCCATGGTGGGGATGAATACCCACAAGCTTGTTTTTGAACTCTTTTTAAGCTCACTCTATTAGGAGCCTAGTCCAGTTAAAGACTTTACAATAAGGTTTTGTTAGGAACTGATCCTGTTAAAGATCACCCGATTAAGGGATGGCTATATACCCTGTTAAAGTTTGAAACCCTGTTAAAGGTTACCTTGCTAGAGGATTTAAAGAACTCAATGAACTTGAGTCACCTGGTTAGAGGATTTATAGTAAGCCTGTTAAAGCTACCTGGCAAAGGGATTTTCCTTTTGTTGAAATGGTTAGAAGACAATAGGTAACACTTTGATCTGATAAAAGCACTATATGCTAAGGCAGATCCTTTTCAGTTCCTCTACTCTACAATCACACTCTACAGTTTTCTCACACTGATCTGGCAAGTATCTCATCACTCGGATACACACACAACATTTGCCAATAACTTACAATAACAAACATCATCGACCTTATAGACAACAATTAGGTCGATAGCATAAACCCTAAACCCTAAGCATTTTAGGTTTACAATACAGGCGGTCCAATCCTAACCATTGCATAGAGAAATACAATTTCAAACAGATCACAAGACAATCTGCATCGTCCATTCTTCACTGCACATAGAAATCAGTAACTGATCACACTTTCTTCTCATACCGCTAAGAAGAATGTTCATTCTCGAGGTAGGCATTTAATGCAGTCGATCTTCACATGCAAGATCCTCAAGGAAATGCTTCACATGCACAAAGCTGATGTGGCATATCAATCACATCTTCATCTCTTAGCCAACTCATCACAAAATGTCATTGGTTGCATCGCACAGGCAAGATTGCCGAACCGGAAACCCTAGAGCTGAAATTACCAACAAGTAGTCACACTTAGTGAAACCCAGACACCGATTCACTACATCTCTTCATACCGGTTCACCAACTCCTTCCAATCTACATATCAGTTCACTTGCAGAATGCCTAACTCACCTTTCAAATAGGTAAATGTAGTCTTCGGTAAGGGTTTAGTGAATATTTGTTAGCTGCTCCTTACTGGAAACATGTTCTAGTACAACCTCCTTATTATGAACCTTCTCTCTCAAGAAATGATACTTGAGCTCAATGTTCTTATTTCTAGCATGCAATACCGGATTATTTGAAATATTTATTGCACTAGTATTGTCACAAAATATACTCCCCAGTTCAGATATAGGTACTTTGAAACTGTCCAGTACATGTTTCATCCAAATTGTCTGAGTGCAGTTCATAAATGCTGCCACATATTTTGCGTCAGCTGTAGACTGGGAAATATAGCTTTGCTTCTTACTTGTCCATGATACTACTCTTCCACCAAGAAAGAATGCTCCACCGATTGTGCTCTTCCGGTTGTCTACATTACCTGCCCAATTTGCATTGGTATATACTTTGAGATTAAAGTCACCATTGTATTGATATCACAATCCATAGTCAACAATCCCTTTCAGGTATCTAAGAATTCGCTTGATAGCTACCAAGTGGGGTTCTCTTGGACTTTTCTAAAAATGAGCTACTATGCCCACTGCATGAGCAATATCTAGTCTACTATGCACCACATAGTGTAGCTTACCAATCATTGATCGATACTCCTTCTCATTCACCAATGCTAAATCATCTTCCTTAGTTAGTTTACAGCCGGTCACCATCGGTGTACCAACCGATTTTATCTCCTCCATGCCAAAGGTCTTCAATACCTCTTTGACATACTTGGACTGGGTAATAAAGATACCCTCTTTCATTTGCTGAATATGTAAACCAATGAAGAACTTTATCTCTCCAATTAGAGACATCTCAAACTCTTTCTTTATTTCATCTGCAAAAGCATGACTCATTTTATCATCTCCTCCAAAGATTATGTCATCTACAAATACTTCATAGATCAGAATCTGATCACCTTCAGATTTTAGATAGATGTTGCTATCCTCACTTGTTCTCTAAAATTATATCTTCATAAGATGAGAGTGTAACCATTCATACCATGCCCTAGGTGCTTGTTTCAATCCATAGAGGGATTTGTGTAATCTACACACCATGTTACTATCTTTTGATAAGGCAAACCCATCCGGTTGCTCAATATACACTTCCTCTTCGAGGATTCCATTGAAGAACATAGACTTCACATCCATCTGATAAACCTTAAATCCCTTGAATGCTGCAAATGCTAGTAGCATTCAGACACCTTCCAATCTAGCCACAAGAGAAAAGGTTTCTCCATAGTCTTCTCCCTCCTCCTGAGCATATCCTTTGCATACAAGTCTTGCCTTGTTCCTCACAACTATGCCTTCTTCACTTAGCTTATTCCTGAAGACCCATTTGGTACCTATGACATTCTTGTGTTCTGGTCTGGGTACCAAGGACCATGTTGCATTCTTTTCTATCTGGTCTAGCTCCTCTTCCATTGCCTTAATCCAATCTTTATCTGTAAGTGCTTCTCTAGAAGTCTTGGGCTCTAATTCAGAGATCATGCAAGAGTTTTCTTTCATCTTTCTTCTTGTGAGTATCCCTGCATCCTTATCTCTTATGATTTACTTCAGATCATGATGTAGTTTCACATACCTAGGAATGACTCTAGCTGGTTCTGCTAGCTTTTCCTCTTCTTCTTTACTTACTTTTTCTTCTTCACCTACTGTAGCTTCTACTGGTATAGGAACACTGAGATCTTTACTTGTTTCTTTCTTGACCGGTTCCCAGAAGGCTATACCCGGTTTCCTCAGGTTCTTCAGGGGATTCATCAACCCTGACATTGATACTCTCAACAATTTTTTGTGTTCTATTGTTGTAGCACTTGAGAGATTTTCTCTTAGTGGAATATCCCAAAAATATTCCTTCATCACATTTAGCATCAAACTTGCTCAGATTCTCACCTCTCTTGATGTAACACTTACTACCAAATACTTTAAAATAACTCACAGTGGGAGTTTTCCCGGTCCAATACTCATAAGGGGTTTTAAATCTACCTTTCTTGATGAGTACCCGGTTCATAGTATAGACTGCAGTGCTCACCACTTCTCTCCAAAAAGTGTGAGCAACCTTTCCTTGGATCAGCATTGTTCTAGCCACTTCAACTATAGTCCTGTTATTTCTTTCTGCTATAGCATTCTGTTGTGGTGTCCTTGGGGTGGAAAATTGCCTCTTAATACCGCTATCTTCACAGTACTTGTTAATTTCATCAGAAGTGAATTCACTTCCTTGATCAGTTCTTAGGCATTTTATCTTTTGACCACTTTCCTTCTCTACTAATTCTCTAAAGGCTTTGAACTTTCCAAACACCTCAGACTTGTCTTTCAAGAATGTGACCCACAACATTCTTGAGCAGTCATCAGTAAGAATCATGAAATACCTATCTCCCTGAATACTTCTAGTTTTCATAGGACCACTTAAATCAATATGCACAAGATCAAGCAAGTTTTCTGCTGAAAAAGACTTACCTTTGAAAGTTGAGGAAGACATCTTCCCAAGTTGACATTCTCTACACAAGGAATTCTCTGGTTTGTTCCGCAAAGGCAATCCTCTTACTGCCTTGATCTTACTAGCATTCACAATATTATCAATGTTCATATGAAAAAAGTCTCCTATGCCATATCAAACTATCATCAAACTTTTCCATCAGACACCGACTTATCTTGGCATTCAACTGAAACAAGTTACCCCTAGTATGCTTACCGGTGGCAATAAGTTCACCACTTTTTCCAATTATACTGTAGACTCCACCTTTGAACTCCAGAATGATTCCTTTATCATTTAGCTGAGAAAAACTCAACAAGTTATGCTTAATACCTTCTACCTAGTAGACATCATCCACACTACTCCTTCCATTCAGTGAGATGAATCCTTTTCCTTTTACCAAGCATGGTGCATCATTGCCGAATCTGCCAACACCTCCATCATATTCATCTAGAGACAAAAACTTTCTCCGATCACCAGTCATGTGGTGAGAACAACCACTATCAATTGTCCACTCATTAGATTTATCAATGTGAGAGATAAGTGCTTTCTTGTCAGACACTTCTTCCTTTATAGCTACAAACACTATGTCCTCATTCTCTTCATCCTCAAATTCTTCATTAGTAACTCCTTCATCCACTGCAACAAGACAATTTCTTCTATTTCCTCCTTTATACTTTCTAAACCTCTCCAGTTTATCCTTATTGTCATTGTTAGGACAGTTAACAGCTATATGTCCTATCTTATTACAGGAATTTTTTTTCAAAGGAATCTTACCATTGTATTTTTCAGTACCTTTTGGAAGTCTCTTGGCAAGAAGAGCTTCAAACTCCATCATAATCTCTTCATCATCCATACCTCTTCTTTGCATGGATTCATAAAGAGACTTCTACAATGATCCACATTTCATTAAGACTTTTACAATCTATACAACATGATATCTAAGATTAGGAGAAATTGACATAATAAGAATAAAAAAAAATTCATCTCTTCTATCAAATCATTTTCTTCTTTATATAGCAACTATGGGTTCTAGATCTATGCCAAATATGATTCTATGTAATGTCAATTTCAAAAAAATTATCCATTTGTGATTTCCACTAATGATAGTTATATGGAGTTAGAAGTACAAATTTTGAAAGATCATCCATGATACAATAGAGAATATAATAAAATAACAACAAATTTTCCTCCACAAGAAGCGCAATTAACTCCTTTGTACACGAGAAATTGACACTTCTTTTTTTATAAATTTATAATATCATATCTAAATGTACCAAATTGGATTCAAAATAAAAATTTGAAATTCTGGAAATTAATATGCAAAAAGTGTATGTACAAGACTATATTTCTTGGAAATGCCTTCATGATACCACTTGGATTGCGAAAATCAAAGTTCAAGTAAAATGTTATGAGCTTAGAAGCCATGAAAAAGAAAGATCTAGCTTCAACCTATAAAAATAAGATAAAATAGAAAAATATCTAAAAAATACCTATACCACTAAAAAATTAGTAGAAATATATTTTTGATAATATCTCTCTTATAAAATTTTGCCTCTATTTGCAAAAGTTACATTCATTTGAAAAAGGGGTCATTTTAAACACTTTTGGGGTCACCAATAGCACCTAGGGGCTTAATTGTGATCGCCCATGTGACACAAAATTATGTTTTAAAAAAAAATGACACCATCGACCTGGGTGGTGGGGGTGGTGGTCTAATTGGGCAAAAGTGTAATAGTTACGTGGAGCCACCAAAGAGTGACATAGTGCTATGTTAGTCTCAATCGTTGTTGAGAGGGGAGGGGTGAATCAACAATTTACTAGTTTTATGCAATTAAAACTTTTAACTCAAATCTGCACTATCTTAATAATCATCAATACAGATAATTACTATAGAAGAATATGCATGCATGAAAAGATATGCAGTGACACCAAGATTTATCTCATGGAAACCCAAATGTGAGAAAACTACGGTGTTAGTAGGAACTCACAAAATTTGTACTCTTCTAGAGTACACTCGGTGAGGAGCCATCCCTATTAGGAGATTACAAAGACATTGTTAGGCGCTACCCAGTTAAAGGATTTTATTTAAGGCTTGTTAGTGCCTTTACCCTGTTAAAGGTATCCTAGTTAAAGGACTTAAGAACATCAATTAAGATGTCACCCAGTTAAGGGATTTTACAAAGGGACCTGTTAAAGTTGACCAGGTTAAGGGATTTAAGTTGCAATGGTTAGAAAGCAATAGAAGAATGATATGTTGGATACTTAGCTACTGATAGCTTGATCAGATCACAATGTAACTCATGCACTATCTGCACTAGTTTTATCTTCTTTGCACAACACTAGTTTTCTGCTTAAACCTTCGACTCTGCACTCTGTCGGTTCTCTATTCCTCGGTTCTGCACTTTGTCGGTCCTCTGACCCTTGGCTCTGCACTTTTTGGTCTATCTCACACACTCTTTGCTTTACTAAATATTTTAGCACTACCTCACACTCTGGTCTACACTTTGGATCATCTTCTACAGGATCTGTACTTTCCAAATTTTACGATAAAAAATATTTTGAATTAACTCAAAATGCTTTATACATTCTTTGTTGTCACCTTCAGGTGTTTCCTTAATCAAGGCAATCAGAAGTTTCAGAGGATTTCCAATTCACAATCTCCCACTCTTTCTTTGTGCACCCTGTAGTAACTCTGCCAACTACTCAACCAATTCTACCACCGCATCCCCCAAAAATAATGACTTATGGATCAGGTTTAATCATATAAATGTGAACCAGAAAATCCACAAGTAATTATGGCTTAATTACATGATGACTGAAGTTGACTTCACCAACCTTTAGTTTGGTATAAACACAAGCTCACCAACTCACCTTTTTCCACCGTAGCTAAATAACTGATCACCGCTCTGAGATTTATGGTGATCACTTATCATCCTTCTCCCTCACCAGTGTACCGATATATTGTTGCGCTCTACATTACCAATTTATCCTTTGATTGTCGGTTTGTTGTGCTAACATGAAGTCTCTTTCCCTAATTGCCAATGAGGTTCTAGTTTGCATACAACCTCAAGCCTTCTTTCCTAAGTCACCTTTTGTGACTTCTTCATTATTAGAATGACCAACCTGAAGATCTGACCTGAACACCAATCTTGTTGAGTGACTGACCGATTAGCTTAGTGTGTCTTCCCTTGGGCTGATTGAACTTTGGTCACCTGTCTCTTATGTTGTTTCCATATGTTTACAAGTCATTAACTTTACTACTGAGATACACCACTTCACTGATACAACTCCACCAATCAGTGTTAGACATCAATGACAAATCTCAACACATATATCGGTTCTCTAGATTAACTGATTTTGTCAATGCCAACAATCTCCCCCTTTGGCATCGATGGCAATACTTCAGAGTCTGTCTTATTAGTTGCATGTACTTTCTTCATTTCTTTCTTTATTTTTATACCCGGTCATTACTTCTACTTTGAGTAATGAATATCTCCCCCTAACACTGGTAATACTTTGTTTCAGCAACTTCAACTCAATCACTACTTTACTTCTGCTTTGAGTAATGAATATCTCCCCCTTAATACTCTATTTCAGCAACTTCATCTCAATCACTACTTACCAATACTCAAACACTATAATCATACCTCCCCCCTTTGACAACAATGCCAAAGATGTATTTCAGTACACTTACAAGACTGCTCCCCCTAACCGGAATAGTCCACACTTATCAATCTAGTCTTAGAGATTTTTTCTTTCATAAAGAAATCATACCAGATTGTATGGAGCCCTTTTTGCATACTTTACTATAGGTAGGGGTGTCACCCCTAACTTAACTATGAGGTATTCAAAGGTATCCTTCTGTAGTGTCTTGGTGAAGATATCAACCACCTTCTCTTTTGTTGGTATACACTCCAACATCACTTCTTTTTCTTGAACCTGTTCCCTTAGTGATATTTGATAGCTATATGCTTTGTCTTGGAATGCATCACCAGATTCTTGGATATGTCAATGACATTGGTGTTGTCACAGTGAATCACTACTAGTCTAGTCACCTTTTCTTGGATGCCTTCCAATAATTGCTTGATCCAAACTATTTGTGTGCAGTTTATTGTAGCAACCACATACTCAGCTTCAATTGTGGATTGAGATATACAATTTTGTTTCTTGCTTGTCCAAGACACAATCCTATCTCCAAGAAATAATGCACCTCCACTAGTGCTTTTTTTGTCATCAATGTTCCCTGCCCAATTTGAATTAGTAAAGACACTTAAGCTGAAGTCTCCCTTATGTGGATATCAAAGACCATACTCATCAATCCCCTTTAGGTATCTAAATATTCTCTTGACTGCCACCATATGAGTCTCTTTTGGATTTGCAGAAAATATGGCAACCAAGCCAACAACTTGTGCTATGTCCGGTCTACTGTGTACTGCATACTACAACTAACCGATCATGGACTGGTAAAGTGTCTCATTAACTTCATGAGCCTCATCATATTTAGAGGGCTTGCAACCTGTAACCATTGGAGTTCCAACAAGTTTGCAATCTTCCATTCCAAAACTCTTCAAAATTTCCCTTATGTACTTGGTTTGGCTAATGAATATGCCATTCTTTAGCTGTGAGACTTGTAGGCCAATGAATAATTTTATCTCGCTGATCATGGACATCTCAAATTCTTGCTTCATTTGTTCTACAAAACCTTTGCTCATCTCATCTCATCATCTCCTCCAAAGATGATGTCATCTATAAAGATCTCAGCAATTAAATGTTTTCTTTCATCTCCGGTCTTCAAATACAGGTTACTATTATCACTAGTTCTTTTGAACCCTATGCTTAATAGATATGAGTTCAACCTCTCATACCAAGCTCTTAGTGCTTGTTTTAGCCCATATAAAGCCTTTTGCAACCTTCATACCATATTTATTCCATCTTTTGATGCAAACCCTTCTGGTTGCTCTATATATACTTCTTCCTCTAAAACACAGTTTAAGAATGTCGTTTTAACATCCATTTGGTAAACTTTGAATTTTTTGTAAGCAACATAGGCCAGCAAAATTTTGATCCCTTCCAGCCTAGCCACTGATGCAAAGGTTTCTCCATAATCCAAACCTTCTTCCTGAGCATAGTCTTTGCACAATAATCTTTCTTTGTTTCTTATCACTTTACCGGTTTCATCCATTTTGTTTCTAAACACCCATTTAGTGCCTATTACATTTTTGTTTTTCGATCTGGGCACTAGAGTTTATGTTTCATTTTTCTCAATCTGCTCTAGCTCTTCCTCCATGGATCTAATCCAGTCATCATCTCTTAGAGCCTCCTTTGTTGTTTTGGGCTCAATTATGGAGAGAAAACATGCATTCTCTCTTTCTCTTCTTCTAGTTAGTACTCTTGCATCTTTGTCACCAATGATATTTTTAGTAGAGTGATTGTTTCTAACATACTTTGCTAATACCGACTCATTTCTTGGACCTTCTTTATCAGTTGTGCAGGTTCTACTTCACAAGATTCTTCATTTTTCACTTCAATAGGATCCTCTTCAGTAGGTTCCACCGGTATAGTGTACTCGAACCCTTTATAATCCACTAGTTCACTCTTGCTATCTTGTTCATTTTTCTCAGAGTACTCATCTACTCTGACATTTTCACTCACCACAATCTTACCGATCCTTTTGTTCAAACATCGGTATGCCTTACTCTTTGTGGAGTAACCTAAGAAGGTTCCTTCATCACTCCTAGGATCAAATTTTCTAGAGTACTCATCCCTCTTGATATAGCACCTGCTTCTAAATACTTTGAAATAACAGACATTAGGTGAGTATCCACACCATAATTAATAGGGAGTTTTATTTGTCCCTTTCTTTACTTGTATTCGGTTCAAGGTGTACACAATAGTTCTCATTGCTTCTCTCCAGAAGATATGTAGAATATCCTTTTTTATCATCAGAGTCCTCACACAATCAATAAGAGTTATGTTCCTTCTTAAAGAAACCCCATTATGTTGAGGTGTTTGGGTGCAAACATCTATCTCATAATCCCCTGTTCTTCACAGTAATTCATAAACTCTTCAGAAGTGAACTCTCCTCTTCTATTTGATCTTAGACATTTCAAATTCTTACCAGTTCCTCTATCTACTCGAGCCTTGAAGACTTTAAACATGTGAAAGGCTTCATATTTTTCTTTCAAGAATACAACCCACGTCATTCTTGAGAAGTCATCCACAAACAACATGAAATACCAGTCTCCATAGAAACTCTTGGTTCTCATAGGACCACACAAGTCTTATGAGCTAAGTTCAACACATTTTTAGATGAAAAAGATTTGTTGTTGAAACTAGAACTGGTCAACTTTCCTAGTTGACATTCTTTGCACATAGCATTTTTTAGGTTTCACAATATTAGGCATACCTCTGACAGACTTTGTCTTATTGACTTTTGCTATGCTATCAAAGTTAACATGACACAGTCTTTTGTGCCACAACCAACTTTCTTCTACCTTTTCCATTAGACAACTACCTATGGTGGTGTCTAGGTGAAACAGATTGTCTCTAGACTATTTATCGGTAGCAATAAGACTTCTTGATTTATCATTTATTTTGCATATTTCTTCATTGAATTCTAACTGGTAACCCTTATTGTTAACTTGTGCAACACTTAACAGACTATATTTTATCCCTTCTACCCAATAAACATCTTCACAATTATTTCATCATTTAGGGCTATAGATCCCTTACCTTTTACTGCACGAGGAGCATCATTGTCAAATCTTACAGTTCCTTCATTGCAATCCTCCATGCTGAGGAATTTTTTTCTGTCATCGGTCATGTGGTGAGTGCAACCACTATCAATTACCCAATCTCCACACCGGTTTGAACTAGAAATCAGTGCCATATCCCTTCCTTTGTGTTATCTTCCTTAACTACCATAAATGCAATTCCATCTCCATCGGATCCTTCTGATTCTTCATTGGTAACTCCTTCTGCAAGATACAACTTCTTCTTGCTCTTGTCCTTGTAGCTTCTGAAATTATCCTTCCTATCTCTATCATTCTTAGGACATCTGGATGTAATATGACCTATATTATTACAAGAGAAGCACTTTAAGGGTAATTTACCTTTATACTTTCCTTTTCCTCTTGGCAATCTTCTTGCCAATAGAGCTTCAATATCATCTTGTTCATGTTGTTCTGATAACAGGTTGTCACTTTCATGAGGGTAACCAATTCTTGTAGTAGAACTACTTCTAGTTTCTTTTCTTCTCCTTGTTGGTGCATGCATCATGGAAGCTTTGAAAGAAACATCAATATTTGGTACACTACTATCATAGTTGCAGAGTTCAAAAGCAATCAACTTACCGATCAATGAGTCAAGCGAAACATTAACTATTCCCAAGGATCTAAGTTCCTGGATTGCAGAAAACCTTACAGCATATTATGGTAGCAAGGTTCTTAGGATTTTGCTGACCACATCATTCTCTTCAAGCTTTCCTCCAGCACTTTTAATGGAGTTTACTACATCCTTTATTATTTTTCTATACTGCTCTATATTTTCACCTTCTTGCATCCTCATCTCATCAAATTTTCCTCTCAAACTATCTACTTTAGCCTTTTGAACATGAGGATCTCCTCCATAGACAGTCTTTAACTTATTCCACATATGAAAGGTTGTTTTCAAATCTTGAACCTCAGCATATTCATTATAAGATAAAGTGCTAGCAATTAGATCCATAGTAGCAATGTTGTCTTGCCTTTCTTTGATATGATCTAGAGTGAGAACCCCTATAGGTTCATTATACTCTATGAGTACATGGTTCTAGTATTGTTCTCCTAGGGTTCTTAGGTAGAGTTTCATTCTACCACACCATAAGGTGTAATTCTCTTTAGAGAAGTTAGGATACTCCTTTCGAATCATCTTGGATCTCTCCTTAAGTTGTTAGGCTCTTTTGAATCTAAGGACCAAAGATCTAATACCAATTGTTAGTCCCAACCAGTGCTGAGAGGGGAGGGCTGAATCAACACTTTACCAGTTTTATGCAATTAAAACTTTTAACTAAAATCTGCACTATCTTAATAATCATTAATACACATAATTACTATAGAAGAATATGCATGCATGAAAAGATATGCAGTGACACCAATATTTATCTTGTGGAAACCCAAATGGGATAAAACCACAGTATGAGTAGGAACTCACAAAATTTGTACTCTTTTGGAGTACGCTCGGTGAAGAGCCATCCTTGTTAGGAGATTAGAAAGATACTGTTAGGTGTCAGTGGTTAAGGGATTTTGTTTAAGGCCTATTAGTGCCTTCACCCCGTTAAAGGTATCCTGGTTAAAGGACTTAAGAACATCAATTAAGATGTCACCCAATTAAGGGATTTTACAAAGGGACCTGTTAAAGTCCACCCAATTAAGGGATTTAAGTTGCAATGGTTAGAAAACAATAGAAGCATGATCTGTTGGAGTAGCTACTGATAGCTTGAATAGATCACAATGAAACTCATGCACTATCTACACCGGTTGTGTCTGCTCTGCACAACACTAGTTTTCTGCTTAAACCTTCGACTCTGCACTCTATCGGTTCTTTGATCCTTGGCTCTATAGTCTACTAGTCCTCTGACCCTCGATTTTGCACTATGTCGGTCTACCTCCCACACTCCCTGCTTTGCTAAATCTTTTAGAACTACCTCTCACTCTGGTCTACACTTTGGATCACCTTCTATAGGATCTGTACTTTACAAATTTTATGATCAAAAATATTTTGAATGAACTCAAAATACTTTATTTATTCTTTGTCGTCACCTTCAGGTATTTCCTTAATCAATGCAATCACAAATTTCAGAGGATTTCAAATTCAAAATCTCCCACTCTTTCTCTGTGTGCCCTGCAACAACTTTGCCAACTACTCAACCAATTCTGCCACCGCTCCCCCCAAAAATGGTGACTTTTGGGTCAGGTTTAGTCAAATAAATGCGAACCAGAAAATCCGCAAGTAATCATGGCTTAATTGCATGATGACTGAAGTTGAATTCACCAACCTTTAGTTTGGCATAAACACAAGCTCACCAGCTCACCTTTTACCACCGCAACTAAATAACTGATCACCGCTTCGAGATTTATGGTGATCACTTATCTTCCTTCTACCTCATTGGTATACCATTGTGCTCTACATTACCAGTTCATCCTTTGATTGCTAGTTTGTTGTGCTAACATCAAGTCTCTTTCCTTGTTTGCTAATGAGGTTCCTATTTGCATACAACCTCAATCCTTCTTGCCTAAGTCACATTTTGTGACTTCATCATCATCAGAATGACCAACCTGAAGATCTGACCTCAACACTGATCTTTTTGAGTGACTGACCGATTAGCTTAGTCTGTCTTCCCTTGAGCTGATTGAACTTTGGTCATCTGTCTCTTATGTTTTTTCCATGTGTTTACAAGTCATTACCTTTACTACTGAGATACAACACTTCACCAATATTGTTGGGATCCAAGAACACTAAGAGGGGGGGTGAATCAGTGTTCTGTTAGTATGAACAATTTTTATCCTTTTATACCATGCATATATAAACCAGTAAACAAATAAACATATAACAAGAAGAAAATAAACCATCCACATAAATGAACACCATAACACACAGAATTTATGTGTGGAAAACCTCAATGAGGAAAAACCACGATGGGATTTGTGACCCACAATATTAGTTCATTGGCCATATGAAAAGATATTACATATAATAGGGGCCTGCAATTGCAGGAAGGCACACTGCCTAGAGTGTACTACTTATCACTAAAGATCCTCACTGACTACAAGCTTTCTGCTAAATAAAATACTGAAAATGAACTCAAGAATGCATCTGCTATGCCAAATAGAGTTCCAGTTCTAGCTTTGTTCTATACCAGTTCATAAACCTTGAACTACTACCAGTATCTCTTCTCCTCCAAGAATGCTCTCCAAGATATCTATAGATCATTGCATGATATAAAATTCACATACAAAATGATCTTCATACATATATTTCACATTATATAGTTCTTCTCTATTCTCCTATATCCACACAGATCATCTATAACAAATATATTCAAAAGAACCTAGCAAATTGACCTATATACCTATTACAAAATAATATGCCTTATGTCAGCTTACAATACATTTGCAAAATATATTCAATGTTGGCCTTGACAATATTTACAAAATGATTTATAAAATAAATCCTCCTTGATGTTGGCTTCCAAAGAAGTATTGGTGTCGGTGTAGCCTGAATGCTCCAAAGTCGGTATCTATCGGTATATGCCTCCTAGTGCCAGTAAATGACTTCCATCTGATCTTGCTGCCATCAATGATAACAAAATGAATCCAATGAGTGTCAATTTCCAACAATCTCCCCCTTTGTCATTGATGGCAACACTCATGTGAAAAATGGATTCTGTGCCGGTATGCTCCCCCTAAGCAATACATTCCATCTAATATCCTGATATCTTTCCCATATGTTTTTATTTGGTATCCTCTGATATTTTTCACATCAATGTATACTCTCCCTTTGACATTAATGCTAAATATTGGTGAAAGAATTGAAACAATTTCAAAACAAAAGAAAAAATGAATACTGTTATTTTTACTGGAGCTTAACCATCTTCAATATTTTTGGGTATGCCTTTTGCAATAACTAAAGATATGTATCCCAGCCAGTTTTGAAAGTATCAGAAATGGACGCTAGTCCACTTAGTAAGTGGGCAAGTGTTTCCTTTTCTTGGACATCTGTTGGTGTGGGTTTAGCTATCATGTCCATGCACTCTCTCTTATGAACACCTAGTGAATCTAATCTAGGAGTTACCAGTCCTCTCAGACTTCTTGCTCTTCACATGATTTTATCTCTCTCCTTCTCAAAAGAAAAAATGTGGTTCTCTAAGGACAAAATTTATCCATCAACAGATGTGGTTAGTGTAATAAATCCATCAAAAGAATTAGCAATTTTAGCTATCTTATCATATAACTCCTTTAATCTTCTATCTACATTGGTTGTAAGAATTTCTATGTTACAACACACTCTATAGATATTTGTACATTGTTTTAAATAAACCTAAATAGGAATGAGTTTGTCCTTAATTTATTTCCTTTCAGTGTCTATAATCTGATCAAAAGCTATCCTCTTAGCTACTATGAATTTATCCAAAGCCCGTCGGTCTTCAATCTGCCTCAAAGATTGAAAATTGTTGGAAATTTGCTCTGTTAGAGTCTTGAGATTACCGAAAGGGCTTGCTTCATCTTCAATCTGATAGTCAGGTATTAATCTAAGCAACACTGAGACTGATTGATCAATTATCCCTTTATCTATAGTGCCCTCCTTCAGTAATTTCTAAGTAGCCATCATCATCAATTCAGTGGGACTCCACTCAGAGGTTGATTTCTTCTTAACTTGAGAAGCGTCAATTGCCAAACCTTTGTCGGGGAATCAGTTTTACCTGTCTGTATGGACTCAGTAGCTTTTACCTTGTCCATCTCAACCTCTTTTGCACCGGTAGCTTCACCACTTGGTGCAATGTCAGTTATTGTTGGTGGAGTATTATCGACAGTATCTCTAGTGTCCTATACATTGCTTTGCTAAAAAATGGTATGTGTCGGTACAATCTATACACTCTCCTTAACTTTCGGTGGTGTTTAAATATCTATATTTTCTTCTGGTTGTGTCAAAACTGGAGTTGAGCTGCCCAAAATAACTTTCCCTTTTGATTTGTTAGGAATGGTGGAAGATGTTGCCCTTGCAAATTCTTCTTGAGATGTGAGAAAATCTTTGTTTTTTCTGAAAGAATTTGGTCCATCCCTTACTAGTCTCATTTATCACCTCATTTACTCTCCCCATCATAAGACTTATCTGTCGGGATTTACTACTGAAAACTGTCCTATTTGCAGTATCTATACATCTTTTCATTTCTTCATTATTTACAACACCACACAATTCCAAAAGTGCTACTTCCTTAATTTCCATATCTCTCTTGATAGCATCAAGTCTTCTAGCCTCAAGTTTATCATATAGGGATAAACGTATCTCCTTCAAAATTTTAACTAAGCCTTTCTTATAAATGTCTATATACAACAAAATAGCCTCTTCTAATTCATTTTGCTCATTCTCTTCTAAATATTCATAATATTTTGAATATTTTGATACATTTTTCAATATTCCATCTTTTGTAATTTCATCAACAAGCTCAACACAGGTCATTGTGGTCTTACCGGTTTCAGTATCATCACCCTTCTTCTTTTTGCTTGTGGTTGTCGGTGTGACTGGTTTCCTCTTTTGCATAGGCTTCCTTGCCGGTGGTGGAGGTGCAGTAGGCTTAGTTGCCTTTCGAACAAGTCTCCTCCTAGGCTCTGCCTTCTTTTTCTCTACCGGTGGTTTTACCACATTCTTCCTTTGAACCCTTCTGAAAGCCAAAGGCTTATTATCCTCAAATTCAGAAGTGATAGGGGAAATGTGAACTTGTGGTTTCTTCACTTCTGTAGTACCAACCTCTGTCGATTTAGCTGCTTGTTTGGATCCCGAACCCAACTGAGTGTCTATCTTATGAATTACATCTTGTATATATGTAGACATGTTTTCTATTTTCTTCTCTCTTCTCTTCCTGTTAAAATTGGTTTATACCTCAAGATCCTTCTCTCCTGTTGTACCAAAATGCTCTGTTTTATCATCTGATGAGGCATCTAACAACATCTTTTCATAGAGTTCAATAATGCTATCATCCACCTCATATCCAAGCTTAGTAATTTAGATTTGCCTGGGTTCAACCACTTCCATAAGATTTTTATCAGTTTTTACCATGAAATAGATATTAGTGGAATACTTCCACAGTATTCTTTGATATTCTCTCCATTTGCCTCATGTTTTCTTGAAATGTTATAAAATACCCCCAAAGTTTTTCATCTTTGTCAATAGCAAGACCGATGATTTCTTCCTTGACCTACATACCTATCAGTATGTCATGAGCCCAACGCTTCTTCCCTAGATTGGGTAGCTCATTCAGGAAGTAAAGCATTAAACAAACAATCAAATTTCCTTATCTAAAAGTGCCTTTCTTGATTCCTTTGATCTTACCAAGGTTCAACATCAACTCACTCCTCATCCATTCACATAAATCATACTTCACATTGTTCCTTAGTATCTAATATGCAACATCAATGCATGAACTAGCAACAGAATTCAATTGGTTGGATTGAGTTACCTTGTAACCTATGATCATGCTTGCAAACTTTATATTTGTGTTGGTGATTGTGCTTATCCTCATTTATTTGTTATCAGGTGTAGCACCGGTGCGTTTCTCGACCTCTGTGTTGGAAATTTTCTTGCCAGGTTCTTATCTAACCTTGGGTAAGCTGGTGACTACTTGAATAGCCTCCTTCATGATCATGTAAGGTCTATCTAGCCAGATAAATTCATTGTGAACCCTTCTTAGAATGTATTTGATAACCTCATCTTTGAATTCTGGTATGTACATAATGTTAGTGTAGGTTTTTATTTTCCTAGTTGGGTTTATTATTTTCCCTTTTCCTAGGTTTTTCCTACACTTTAATTAAGCTTGCTTAGGTTAATAAATAATGTTTACTAAAGACAAGTGGGTATTGAGGTGTCGACATGCTATGAGGAGGTGCATTTACTATGTTTAAACCATCATGGTGGTCTCTCCTCATTGGTCAGTATTGCCACCTCCACCCCTCTCTTGAGTCTATATAAACATGCTACCTTGATTGTATTTTCATATAGTTAGAGATAGTAATCTGATGCTATTTTGCCTTGGAGCACTTCACATTAGTTTTCTCTTGGTATCACTATTATGTTGTTTATTTTATTTGTATTTATAGTTTATTTGATCTATCTCTTTCAATTCAATTATGGGTTGTACTCTGTTTCTCATATTTTAACATGGTATCAGAGTGGAGGTCATCGGTTTGATTCCCTCAAGCCCTAGACCCTTCATCTATGTAATCTTGGCTTATCAACGTGGTATGTAGTAGTACAAATCCTACATGGTACATGGTTGTATCTGGCTCTATCATGTGGGGGGGTGTTGGCATAGAAACTATATCCACGATGAGATCCCTCTCAACCACAAGTATGTGCTTTTGGTGTGATGGCAAAATCTACATGGTATCAAAGGCTTCATTTGTATTAACAAAAGTCTGAGCTCTTTGAGTCCTTTTTAGGAATTCAAAGCCTTTGCAGAGAAGCAATTAGGGAAAACCATCAAGGTTCTGCACAGTGATAATGGGGGGAATATTTCAACCAAAGGTTTGAGAATTTTTGTATCTTAGAAGGCATTGATCTTCAATACATAGTTCCATACACTCCACAACAAATTGGAGTTGCAGGACATAAGAATCGGTCTTTGAAGGAAATGGCTAATTTTATGATACACTCCAGATCATTGGAACCTTAGTATTGGGTAGAGGCCATCAATTGTTCATGTTATATCCAGAATCGAGATCCTCATTGATTTGTGAAGGGGGTAACTCCTTTTCAAGCTTGGCCTAGTCGGAAACCCATAGTCAAACACTTTTGAGTGTTTGGGTCTTCTGCATGGGCCCACATTTCAACAAAGAAATGCAAGGCTATGGATCCATAGAGAAAGCCTTGCATATTTTTTCGGTATCCATATGGTGTTAAAGGATATAGGCTTCTCCATCCTACCACACATAAGCTTTTCATTGAGAGGATTGTTTGTTTTGAGGAGGATACTTCCAGTACTTCTTCTTCTACCACTTCTCCATCTTTCATTCCTATGGAGACATTAAAAATTCATGATGATAGTTCTTCTGAGGATTTTAATCCTCCTGATCCTTCTAAGGATTATTCTTCATCTACTTCAGATGATGATGGTGAGGATTCATCTTCCTCTTCTCTTAGTCATCCTTCAGAGGGTGATGATTCTCCTGTAGATTCTCCTCATTCTCTAGCTACTAGGCCTGTTTGGGCTCATCGGACATTAGAGTCAGTAGTTGATTAGGTTGGTGATCTTTTAGATGAGAGAAGAACAAGGTCACAATTTGATCATGCTCCACATTTCTTCTTTGCTACAATTTCTGATCCACAAACCTTTTGGGAAGCTTTAGGTGTCCCCGAGTGGGATACAACTATGCAAGAGGAGTTCAATTCCTTGGAGAGGAACCATAATTGGGATTTAGTCCCTCTTCCTAAGGGAAGGAAACTTGTTCAGTGTAAGTGGATCTACCAAACAAAATTTTCTATAGATGGGTCAGTTGCTAAGTATACGGCTCACCTGGTCACCAAAGGATTCTCCCAGGTTGCTGGGATTGACTACTCTGAGACTTTTGCACCAGTTGCCAAGATAAATTCCATCCGACTTGTCCTTGCTATTATTGCAGCCCATGATTGGGAAGTTCATCAGATGGATGTGAAGAGTGTTTTTCTCCATGGCGACCTTCAGGAAGATATATATATATATATATATATATATATATATATATATATATATATATATATATATATATATATATATATATGAAGTAGCCACAAGGGTTTGTCTAGGATCCTTCACTTGTTTGTCTCCTTCAGAGGTCTCTCTATGGCCTTAAAGAGGCCCCTCATGCTTGGTATGCCAAGATGGACTCCTTCCTTTTGTCAGTTGGGTTCACTCGGTGTCATTTTGATCCAAAAGTCTACATTTTGCAGTAGGATGATACTCTCACCTTCCTTGTTCTCTATGTTGATGACTTGTTGATCACTGGGAGTCACTCATCCCATATCAAGGCAGTCAAAACTGCCCTTCATGATCGCTTCTTGATGTATGCCTTAGGCCTACTCCACTACTTCTTAGGGATTGAGATCACTCAGTCACCTTCTGGTATCTTCATTGGACAGCCTAAGTACTCTCTTGATATGCTCTCAAGATTTGGCATGGTTGATTGTAAGCCCACATCGAGCCCATTTCTGTCAGGAGTCAAACTTGAGGCTTCTTGTTCTTTACCTTTGGCGGATGCTACCTTGTATCATCAATTAGTTGGAAGCCTCATATATTTGACTCACATGAGGCCTGATATTTCATATGCAGTGGGCTTGGTCTCCAGGTTCATGCAGGAGCCACATGAGCTGCATTGGAAAGTAGCTAAGCAGATTCTTCACTATGTACAAGGTACTCACAGTTGTGGGATTCATTATACAATGGGCGTGGATATTGACTTGGTGGGATATACAAATCCAGATTGGGCATGTGATTCTCAAGATCACAAGTCCACTTTAGGGTATTGCTTCTCTCTTGGTTCTGGTCTAGTTTCTTGGTTGAGAAAGAAACAATCTGCTATTTCTCTTTCATCTATTGAGGTTGAGTATCGAGAAGCAGTTAATACTGCTAGTAAGGCCATTTGGCTTCAAAAATTTCTCACTGAGTTTGGCATTTCCTTTCGAAAGCCTATAGACATATTTTGTGACAACAAGAGTCCTATTCAGATTTCTCGCAATCCAATCCATCATCAACGGACCAAGCACATTGGGATTCGCATGCATTATATTCGAGAGCTGATTCATGAGCAGGTTCTTGATATTCAGTAATCTCTGACATCAGATCAAACTACAAATGTCTTCACCAAACCCTTCACTAAAAGCAAGTTCATTCATTTGAGATCTTTTCTTGGGGTGCGGCAGGTGTTCTCTTTTGTTGGGGGGGCTTACTAGTTCCTCTTTTTTCTCGCTCTCTATTATGGGGGGGTGTATTCTCCTTTGTTGGGGGAAGCTTCTTCTCTGTTGGGAGGGAGGACTATGTACATGGGTACTTCATCGGGCTTCATTTGTGGGGACCCATTTTTTCACCCACCTAAGCTATGCTTAAGGGGGGTGTTAGTGTAGGTTTTTATTTTCCTAGTTGGGTTTATTATTTTCCCTTTTCCTAGGTTTTTCCTACACTTTAATTAAGCTTTTTTAAGTTAATAAATCATGTTTACTTAAAGACAAGTGGGCATTGAAGTGTCGACATGCTATGAGGAGGTGCATTTACTATGTTTAGACCATCATGGTGGTCTCTCCTCATTGGTCGGTATGGCCACCTCCACCCCTCTCTTGAGTCTATATAAACATGCTACCTTGCTTGTATTTTCATATAATTGGAGATAGTAATCTGATGCTATTTTGCCTTGGAGCACTTCACATCAGTTTTCTCTTGGTATCACTATTATGCTATTTATTTCATTTGTATTTACAGTTTATTTGATCTATCTCTTTCAATTCAATTCTAGGTTGTACTATTTTTCTCAGATTTTAACATAGAATACCAGTTAACCCCAGATCCTCAATTGCTATGTATTCTAGTTTGATGTTTTTGGAGTCTCCTAGTATCACAGATTGATACATGTTTTTGATGTCCTTTGTGCCTAAATCCTCCAGGGTGCAGTGAATGTATGCCCTCACATCTTCAACATACATTACGTTGTCAGGAACCCTAGAAAATGCTCTTGCAGAGTCTTCCTTTTTAGCAATTTCAGGAACCTCCTTGAACACTAGCCTTTACCTATCCTTGAATTAGACAATGGTGGGATTTGCAATGAAAGTGGGAGCTGAAGATCCAGATGCCATTTTGAGGAATACCTGAAAGCGAATGTCGGTGGAAGATTGAGTGCTCCAGATAATTGCTCGAAATCCTCTCTCAATATTTTTGTTCTCTTAACTTTTCCTTTTCTTCACTCTAAATGCTTGAATGCTTGGTGAGTGAAAATGAATTCACTTACCTCCTTTTATCAACAAATAAACCCTAATTTTTTGTAATAAATGCTTCACCAACAACCCTATGAATTTCGGTTTCACAGTCATGTGTCAGGTGAACTTTTATCGATGATGAACACAACTCTTCAAATCTCTTCCAAATTTCCTTAACTCTCTTCTAGGGTAATATGCAAAATTTAGCAATGAATTTGCCAACCCCTAAGGCTTATGCCTCAGTTACCAGTGGAATTTTTTGTCGGTGGAGGAATACCCTGTTATACCGGTGGAGTTACCGATGTAGATCCATCTCCACTTGGTTCTTCATATTTTCTAACCCATCTCTTGGTGTGATCTTGTTGTGTTTCATCTACCTTCTGCTTTCCTTTCTCATTATCTTTATCATTATTAACTGGTTGAGTCTTGCTTATGCAATACTTAGCAATATGACCTATTTTGTTGCATGCATAACATGTAACATTATTCTTCTGAATTGCTTTGACATATCCGGTATCATTTCTTGACCTACAATAATTAGCAAAATGTCCAAACTTTTCACATGCATGACATTTAACATTCATTCTGCAATCTTCTAATCTATGACCATATTTCTTTCAATTTGTGCATTGACTAGGAATAGAATTGTAGTTTTGATTTTCTTTATTTCTACATTGTTTATCCATACGCCCAAATTTATTCCAAACAAAACATCTACCATTGAATTTATAAGCATTCTAGATTGTCTTACCAGTTTCCTCTATTCTGATGAGTTCTGCATACCGGTTGTCTGATCTTCATTTGTAGTACTAGAGCTTTCACCTTGTATAGATCTAAGTCCTCTAGAATCCTCAATCTGTCTTTGTCTTTTCAATAAGTCATCCAACTATGCAGCACTGATCCTAAACTTTAATTTATACTCACTTGTAGTAGTCAGATCATCTCTTAGAGTAGTTGTTTGTCTTTCAAGTTTTTGTTCATTGTTTCAGGAGTGTGCCAAATCAGTTCTCAACATATTATTCTCATGAGTCAATCTGCCACATTCATCAAATTTATTCTTTAGAGATATGACAAGATTTTCTTCTTTCTGTCCTCAATATCTTTTGATATCCTCATAGTCAGATCTTGCATTTTATTCTTCATGAGCATGTTTTCTCGACTTAGTTTCTGACATTGTTCCTTGAGTGAATCATTCTCCTCATCATCTGGTTTTTGTAAAAGTTATATTCTCTTGGCTCAAGCAAATGATAACCTTTCTTGCGGGATAAGAATGAATTCATTTGCAGAATTAAATTCTTCTTGCAATTCCAAGTTCTTCATGCTTTCAGCATCATAATCCTCAAGAACCATCTCATGTTTCTTCTCCATAGCCATGTTCAAAGATTCTAGTTTCAGGATCTTCCTCAAGTTGTTAAACTTCTTCTGAGGTACCAGGCTCTGATACCGATTTTTGGGATCCGACAACACTGAGAGGGGAGGGGGGGTGAATCAGTGTTATGCTGGTATGAACAGTTTTTATCCTTTTATACCATGCATATATAAATCGATAAACAAATAAACATATAAAAATAAGCAAATAAACCATCCACATAAATGAACACCATAACACACATAATTTATACGTGGAAAACCTCAATGAGGAAAAACCATGGTGGGATTTTTGACCTGCAATATCGGTTCAATGCCCATATGAAAAGATATTATATATAATAGGGGCTTTCACTTGCAAGAAGGAACACTACCTAGAGTGTATTGCTCATCACTAAAGATCCCCACTAACTACAAGCTTTATGCTAAATAAAATACTGAACATGAACTCAAGAATGCATCTACTATGCCAAATAGAGTTCCAGTTCTAGCTTTGTTCTGTACCGGTTCATAAACCCTGAACTACTATCAATATCTCTTCTCCTCCAAGAATGCTCTCCAAGCTATCTATAGATCATTGCATGATATAACATTCACATACAAAATGATCTTCATACATGTATTTCACATTATATAGTTTTGCTCTACTCTCCAATATCCACACAGATCATCTATCACATATATATTCAAAATAACCTAGCAAACTGACCTATATACCTATTACAAAATAATATGCCTTATTTCAGCTTACAATACATTTACAAAAGATATTCAATGTCAGCCTTGAAAATATTTACAAAATTATTTATAAAATAAATCCTCCTTGATGTCAGCTTTCAAAGAAGTATTGGTGTCGGTGTTTGTGCTGGTGTCGGTGCCAGTGTAGCCTGAATGCTCCAAAGCCGGTATCTACTGGTATAAGCCTCCTAGTATCAGTAAATGACTTCTATCTAATCTTGTTGCCATGAATGACAACAAAATGAATCCAATGAGTGTCAATTTCCAACAATCTCCCCCTTTGGCATTGATAGCAACACTCATGTGAAAAATGAATTCCCTGCTGGTTTAACTGAAATATGTTCCCCCTTAGCAATACACTCCTTTTGATATCTAGATGTCCTTCCCATGTGTTCTTATCTAGTATTCTCTGATATTTTTCACATATATACATACTCCCCCTTTGGCATCAATGCCAAAGACTGGTGAAATAATTGAAAGAATTCAGAACAAAAGAATAAATGAATACTGTTAATTTCATTGGAGCTTGGCTATCCTCAAAATTTCAAGGTAAGCCTTATCCAACAATGGAAGATATGTATCCCAACTGGTTTTGAAAGTTTCAGAGATGGATACTAGTCCACTTAGTAAGTGTGTCAGTGTTTCCTTCTCTTTGACACCAAGATTTATGCATACATGAAAAGATATGCAGTGACACCAAGATTTATCTTTTGGAAACCCAAATGGGATAAAACCATGGTGTGAGTAGGAACTCACAAAATTTGTACTCTTCTGGAGTACACCCGATGAAGAGCCATCTCTGTTAGGAGATTAGAAAGATATTGTTAGGTGCCACCCTGTTAAGCAATTTTGTATAAGGCCTGTTAGTGCCTTTACCTTGTTAAAGGTAGCCTAGTTAAAGGACTTAAGAACATCAATTAAGATGTCACCCAATTAAGGGATTTTACAAAGGGACCTATTACAGTCCACCCAGTTAAGGGATTAATGTTGCAATGGTTAGAAAGCAACAGAAGAATGATCTGCTGGAGTAGCTACTGATATCTTGATCAAATCACAATGAAACTCATTCACTATCTACACCGGTTGTGTCTGCTCTGCACAACATTGGTTTTCTACTTAAACCTTTGGTTCTGCACTCTATCGGTTCTTTGATCCTTGGCTCTGCACTTTGCCAGTCCTCTAACCCTCGGTGCTGCACTCTTCCGGTCTACCTCACACACTCTTTGCTTTGCTAAATCTTTTAGCACTACCTCTCACTCTAGTCTGCACTTTGGATTGCCTTCTATAAGATCTGTACTTTACAAATTTTATGATCAAAAATATTTTGAATGAACTCAAAATACTTTATACATTCTTTGTCGTCACCTTCAGGTGATTCCTTAATCAATGCAATCACAAATTTTGGAGGATTTCAAATTTAAAATCTCCCACTCTTTCTCTTCGTTCTTTGTAGAAACTTTGTCAACTACTCAACCAATTCTGTCACCGCATCCCCCAAAAATAGTGACTTCTAGGTTAGGTTCAATCATATAAATGTGAACCAAAAAATCCGCAAGTAATCATGGCTTAATTGCATGATGATTGAAGTTGACTTCACCAACCTTTAGTTTGGCATAAACACAAGCTCACCAACTCACCTTTTGCCACCACAACTAAATAACTGATTGTCGCTTCGAGATTTATGGTGATCACCTATCTTACTTCTACCTCATCGATGTACCGGTATACCGATGCTCTCTACATTACCGGTTTATCCTTTTATTGCCGGTTTGTTGTGCTAACATCAAGTCTCTTTGCTTGTTTGCCAATGAGGTTCCAGTTTGCATACAACCTCAAGCCTTCTTGCCTAAGTCACATTTTGTGACTTCATCATCATCAGAATGACCAACCTGAAGATCTAACCTCATTACCAATCTTCTCGAGTGACTGATCGGTTAGCTTAGTCTATCTTCCATTGAGCTGATTGAACTTTGGGCATCTATCTCTTATGTTGTTTCCATGTATTTACAAGTCATTACCTTTACTACTGAGATACACCACTTCACTGATACCACTCCATTGGCCATTGTTAGGCATCAATGACAAATCTCAGCACATATACCATTTCTCTGGATTAACCAGTTTTGTAAATGCCAACATGCTAGGCATATTCTACTTAAGAAGGTAAGCACCAAGGTTTAAGCACTAAGTTCTCAAGCACTTAAATAAATCTTGCAAGAAAAAAGTGCCAACAAGGAATAAGGAAAGCTAACCATGTGATAAATGTACTTAACCTTCATTATGCATGGGCACCTTCACACAAATAACACAACTTACAATAAACTTTGAAAAATAAAATGCATCATGCCCAAAAAGTTACACAAAGGACAATGTGATTTGTTAAAAAAATAGGCATGCCTATAAAAAAGGTTCTTAATTGATAGTGACCCTAATTAAAACTTTAACCCTAATCTAGTTAATCCTAAACCTAATTTAAAAACTATAATCCTAACCCTAAATCTAGTTGAACCCTACCCCTACTTTAACTCTAGGCCTAACCTTAAATATTTTCCCCTAATTTAACTATAACCCTATAACCTTAACACTAACCCTAATTTAACCTAAACCCTTAGTCCTAATCTTAAATTTAATTAAATTATAACCTTAGCTCTTAGTAAACCTTAAGACAAAATAAAAACTAACCTTAAACCTAACCCCAATTGAAGCTGGACATTGACCTTAACTCAAACATTTTCCCTTAACTCAAATATTTCCTATAATTGAACACTTACCTAATGTTAAATTAAACATGAACCCTAGCTTGAAGATTTTTCCTATGCAACCCTAATATAACCCTAACCCTAATCTCAACTCAAAGATTTTTCTTATAACAATAATTAAACACTAACCTTCACTAAACCATATCCCTAACCAAAACCCTAATTGAAACCCAATCCTAATCTAATTATACCTTAATCTTAATCTAACTAAACCTAACCATAATCTAATTAAACTGTAAGACTAACCGTTACCTAATTGAACCCTAATGATAAATTGACCCTAATTTAACCTTAATCCTAATTTAAACTTAATTGAATTATAATCACAACCCTAACCCTAACTTAGATTAAACTTCAATTAAACCCTAACCATAACGTTAAGTAAACATTAACCTTAATGAACCCTAGTCTTAAATTTAATTAAACCCTGGCATTCAACCTTATTAAACCCTAACCCATATTGAATACTAACATTTAAACCTAACCCTAACTTTGATATTTTCTTATAATGCTAATCAAATCATAACCCTAACTAAACCTTAGCACTAACCCAAACCCTAATTAAATTGATAAAGACAAAGAATGGTAAAATTACTTCTATGTGTAGCTACAAGATTATTTCGATTATTTTATTAATAGGTTGACTTTAAATGTCTATGGTCATGGGAAATCATAATGAAAATTTGCATCTTTGATTTGTTGTAGTGATAGATATATCCTCAATTTCCTTTGTATTCCTTTGGATTAACCTATTGACGCTCTTTTGAATGGCTCTTGAATTCATTCAATGAATTACATGTTCTAAATATAAACATAAATACAATGAAGTCATACAAATCTGTATATTATAGCATTAACCATTTCTATTACTCTAATTAACTATGATTCTAACCCTAATCAAACCCTAACCCTATTTGTAACATAACTTTAACCCTAACCCTTATTGAAACCAAACCCTAATTAAACCTTAATTAAACCCTACCCTAACCCTAACCCTAATTGTGCCATAACCTCAATAACAACCCTTAATTAAATCTTTATTTTAAAACCCTATCCCTAATAATAACTAAACCTAACCATAACCTTAACCCTAATTGAACTCAAACTCTAAACCTAACCCTAACCTTACCCCTAATTGAACTTCAACCCTAACCGAAACCATAACCATATCTGTTATCCCAGGTTTTATGTACTATAAACCTAAGGCTAACCCCAACCCCAACCTTAACCTTAACCGTTATTGCAATCTTTCATTTTAAAATTCAAACTCTTATTAAACCCTACCTCTATCGATAATTGAACGGACTTAATTGAAGAGATAGTGACTTTTCTTTTCATATCTAGTTTATATTGTTGAGCACCTAGACCATTAATCATTTGTTACACATATTTTGAGTAGCAACTATCTAATCTATGAAAAAAAATTCTTACCTTCTTTTGGAAATAAGATTATTGTATAAATTTCGATAAGAAAATTCAAGATAGATCAACGGGGTTAATGGTAGTATAAAATCTTAGACCTAACTATTGATAACCTTAAATTTCATTTTGTAGCCCTATTAAAGTTCAATTTCACAAATCCTAGTGGGGGTGGAATCAAATTAGCTCAAATTTATCATCTCTATGATAATTTTAAAAAGATCCATATCACTGAATATCAAGAATGTGAATATTTTGTTTGATTGTAATGATCAAAATCACCAAATTTTATAGACCTAGTAGTCGTGAGATGACCAGTGCCAATATTCCACTTATAGAATCAACTTTGTTATACTGTGGATTTGTCAATGCTACAATTATAAAGTGTGGACATTAATCTTTGAATACTATATATTAAAAAAATGCACATCTACAGTGACATTTTTTAGTATTAAGAACCAATGAGACTAGGATTCAGATTATTGATTTAATTATAGTAAAAATTTAATATCTTTCTCCAAGGTGGTCTATTTGAAAATTTTATGGAAGATAGTCTCAATCATTATTGAGTCAAATAGTCAAAATAAAATAAATAAAATAATTTTAGTGAGAAGGCTTAGTCAAACATTAGAACTAGATCTAAAATTGATATTAACACAATCTTTTGATCAAATAAAAGTCGATATAGTAGAAATTACCTTTACTTATGATCAGTAATAACCTCTAATCACAATATTTATAATATAATAGATCTACTTTTACCATTAGAATTATTTTTTAATATATTTATTAGTTCCTAAATAGAAAATATTTGAATAATAAATTTGGAAGAGATTAAAAAACTGACAATTCTATTATAAATAGGTAACAAATGTGCTAACCCTTTACATTAAGAACAATACTACCAATTTCAATATCGTTGAAAAGAAAAATACAAATCAAAATCTAAAACAAATTTCAATGACAGACCATAATATCATGGCCCGTATTATCTAGGGTTGCATTTGTGAGGTGATCAGGGGAGATTTTAGCCTAAATCATCACCAAAGTGATACGAGATTGTTGTTGCCCATTTCCACAGGTCCTCCATTCTTCATCCAACTCTTCTCGCCACCCTTTATGTAATTCAATTCGTTCTCATCATCTATTTCATTCACATTTCTACGTCACTATTGTCTCTAAAAAACCAAGCAAATATTTGCACAGAAATAAGAACACAATTCAGATGCATCACCGACTTCCTGAGTTTGAACTCCAACAATGCAGAGCAAGGGACCGACGTAGGATATAACGAATGGTAGAAGAGATAAGCTAGTGAACCACATGGGAGCCTACTATTAGAAGAGATCAAATGTGCTTTCTTGTCAATGGATTTTAACAAAGCCCAAGGAATTGAGCTATTATAGATTTTTATAAAATCATGTGGCCTCACAATAAGAATATCTTCTTTCTTATATATATTTGGATATCTTTTAAAAAGAGTTTTGTTAGGACTATTTTTTTTTTTGGTAGGTTAAGATTGCTTCTTGATCCAATTATGCTAGTTTTCAAATAATGCTTTTGAGTGTGCTAGTGATATTATTGTACATATATTTTCATTGATGTCAAGGGATCTTAAGGAACATGTCAAAGGATGTTTGATGCAAAGGAAGCATGATGAAGTTCTCAAAGGTGGTCTAGAGAGTGTTGGACAAATTTCATTGGATATATACTATCATTGATGACAAGATGGATGGTTAGTCATACAATGTTAATATCATCATTATTGATCAACAACAACATAGTGAGTTCATGCTAGAATCAATAGTTGTTGAATGTATAGCATATTTGTGGACGTTTGGAAGTGTCCACGTTAAGTTTCTAAGTTGTGTTGCTCAGAGGTTGTGACTGTACCTAGTTACAGTATCATTATTTTTGGTACAATATTCTACCGCTATTTCTTGTTTTGGATTTGAGGTTTTGGAAATTAATTAAGGCTACAAATGAAGAACATTATATTCAAACTTTAGAGGTTTTTCTCTAGAGGATATAAAGTTAGAAGTGACAAAGTGCACATTGTGTTAGCTTGGTGACTATGTAAGAGTTTTTATTGGATGTGCCAAAGAAAGGAAGTGCGCCCTAGTTGGAGGAATTATGTGAAGGGAAATCGGGACTATTTGATTTCATGATAGGAAAAACATAGTGTGTTCTTACTCCTAGGGTAACACATTTAGTTTTTAGATGATTCAACTACACATTCCATGTTGTTTGAATTAAATTTTCATCCTTAAGCAACATGGTGAGTTAAGGATAATGTAAATTGGTTTTGGGTTGACATGAAGATGTGTGAAATGAAGATGTTAATAATGTAATGAAATACATATGGTAAAGTGAGTGTTGTGTATTGTGATGTGGCAAAGAAGGTGATGAGCGAACATATATGGTAAAGTGTTTGAGTGAGAATGTTGTATCATATCCATACTATATTGGTGTAATGAAGCAAACCTTATCTTTCAAATGGTGTAGATTGAATTGGAAAGGTTAGAATGATAATTGTTTTGATTATTATAATTGAGGTTGAATCCTCTTGGTCTGAGTTGGTACTCAATGATTGAGTTAGTGCACAATTATTGGTCAGGATATTGGTTTCTCTTATAGTTGGTGCCTAGGAATCATATTAGAGATTGGTGTCTATTGACCCTTTTTCTGTCAACTTAGGATCCACTCTAAGAAAATATATCTTGCATAACCTACGTGTTATGCACTTTTCTCTGTTGATAATCAAGCAGCAAAGGGGTCTATTTTTTCCCTTGCATCATTTTCGAGCTCCAATTCTATTTTTAAGTTGATCGGGTCGAGCAGTCAATTCACTTAAGTTCTACCGGTTGGAGGACTCCTAGTCATTACCCGGCTGGTTTCTCCCTTTTCCTCTTACTGACGAATGGTGATTTTCTCTTTGCTATGAAGGGACCCACTGCCCCGTAGGATTTTATAAGATCCTGGGCAAAGTTGCATGCACGATAGCAGGGGAACATAGAGACTAGGTCTCTCCTCGCTACCCTGTGAAGAAAAATAACAGCAGATAAGCTCACACATGATCATAGCAACAAGAAGCAACGGGGCTTCGCTTCCCCCATGTGCATTCAAAGGCAATTGGTAGACCGCGCAGGATAAGGAATAGTAATACGAGGAATGTGTTTCCTCATTATCTTGCGAGATAAAATGGAGACTCCAAAGATGATGTAGGATAAGAAACAACGAAGCCAAGAGGATTTTTGCTTGTCCCATGGGGTTAAGAAGGCAACAGTAGAAACCCATGGGATAAGAAATAACAAAGGCGAGGAAGTATTTCCTTCTTATCATCCCGCGGGGTTAGAACAACACAAATGATGTCACAAGATAAGTAGAAAATAAGGGTAAATCAAAGAGACCCTTATCCCGCGAGGTGAAGTCAAGTGACAAAAGATGTCATGGGATAAGAAAGCAAAGAAAAAACACTACATGGCTTGTCCCACAGAGTTATAAAGGTAACAACGACAACTCGTAGGATAAGTAAGCAAAGCAAGAAGAAACAAAGAGCCTTATCCCGCATCAAAGAAGGAGAACACTACGTAGCCCCTGAGATAAAGAAATGAAAGGTAAGGAAAACAAAGGCTTATCACACAGAGTAAAAATACACCCACAGAGATGTCGAGGGATAAGAACTCAAAGCAGCTCAACGGTCAAATACAACCAAGAAAACATGGATCTGAGGTGCCATGTTAGACAACAGTTGGATTTTCATAAAGCCCACATCCGATGACCATGTTTCAACCATTTATTGGGTCTGTTGGGTACTTATGTGGAGAGATCTCATGCATCCATCTTCATGTGTCTCTCAGATCTACAGTTGATTTTCAAACTTGCAGTTGTCATTAGTATTTAACCCTTGTGCAGGGTGGTTATCGACCCGATGGTTAAGATTTTGTTTTTGCTCAGTCAGCACCCGATTTTAGTGCAACTACCAAATTTCAATGCCATAACTCCAAAGGTGACCCCCACAAGCCAATTTTTTATGCCACCATGCCCTCTTCAATGTAGAACAAAGACTTTTGTCCCTGCAAGTGTTCTCGGCCTTGCTTGTTGGCAGGGATTACCTCACCGATGGGTTGTTTTTCTTTTTTAGAGGCAAGGGATGCTCTCACAGCTAGATGCAGCATGCTATCAAATCATCCTTGATCTGATCTTCTTCCCCTCTTTGATATTTGTAACCTAACCTAGGTGGGGTTTGGGTTTTCTCAAATGGAAACCATCTAAGTTATGCTTAAACTATAAAAGATTTTATAACATTTTGATTGGTTCTTCTCCTTTTTTTTTTTCTTTTTTTTTTTTTCTGTAGAACTCTTCATGTTTCTCTGCACTTGTAAAAAATTGCCTTACCTTCTCATGAATAAAATTAGTCTATTTGCCTCATTTCATTTCACTCAATTTTCATAATACCTTACCTCTTTGTTTGAATACATTCTTGTTGGTTTTCCTGAGCTGTGGGTGTAGTGTTGATTCCTCTTTGGGTGGCACCTGAGAACTACTTTTAGTTCCTCTTGCCATTTTCCAAATTCCAACCTTCACTCACATTTAGGTGACAATTAGGATAGAAATCAGTGCATACCTGGGGTAGTTTTATTGATGTTTTTCTGCAGTCACAAACATGGGAGATCATCATTTCAGTCCTGGTGCAAACTGTTTTTCCCTTCTTTCATGCATTCCCTTCTCTCTCTCGCTCTCTCTCTCTCTCTCTCTCTCTCTCTCTCTCTCTCTCTCTCTCTCTCTCTCTCTCTCTCTCTCTCTCTCTCTCTCTCTCTCTCTCTCTCTCTCTCTCTCTCTCTCTCTCTCTCTCTCTCTCTCTTTTCCTGAGAATCATTAGATTAGTTTTACTAAGTGTTGGGTTGGTCCAACACTCTGCATTTCGGATTGAAGAGGAAGTCGGCCTTCTCTGGAGATTCAACCTCACAATAGCACAACGTCCCATGCTTGAGAGGTTGTTTCCTTGTTTCACAAGGTTGATGATCAAGGTTTCTTGGGTCATCAAGGGTGCAAACTTTTGTGACAATATTTTTTGGCACGCACGATGGGACTATTGAACTTTTAGTTTATAGATGACCATCTGGGGTACAAACTCTTAGTCATTGGTCATATCTTTGCTGATAGTTGGTATGTATGTTAGCAACTCAGCCTTTGGGGGCAGTAGATCACATACCTAGTGACTCCCTACAACATCTACTGGTTAAAGCAGTTTTAGTGCTCAAAATATCTGAAGACTTGGTGTGTTATTTAGTTTGCCTTTGGAGGCAGTCATTCTTCAAACACCTAACTTCAAGTCATTTTGGTGATCTTGGTATGTCACTTTTTCTCTCTAGTAGGGAAATTTTTTTGCCTTTTAAGCATTTCATGTAACAAAGATCATCTTTTAAATGCTTCAATATGAGCTCCTGCCATGGGTGCCATTTTTTTAAAAATACCAATGAGCCCTCCCCATCCTACCAATATGAACAAACTAGGATTGCCCCTAGTTTTAATCCAAATAATTTTTCTCCAACAGTAGGCTGGTATTTCCCTAATGCTTACCACCCACCCACCCCTTCTCTACCTCTTGATTAGCCTTAGAAGAGTGAGGCATCCCTTCTTGTAGAATCCACTATGGCCAAAATGGCAAATATGATGTAGCACTACAAAAGGGAGCTTGATGAGATCAAGCAATAACTCTGGGAATAGCAATAGGAGGAGGCCTTCTACCAACAATAACAACAACAAGAGGAGCTTTCTTATTAAGCTCAACTACAACAACAACAAGAGGAGCTTGCTTATTAAGCTCAACTACAACAGCAATAAGAGGAGCTTGCTTATTAAGCTCAACTACAGCAACAACAAGAGTTGGAGGCTCAACAACAACATGAGGCCTTCCTTGTAGAGAAACTTGTTTTTGCAAGGCAAGAGGAGGAGATCAAACAATTGGCAACACTTGAGGTTGGACTCATGTAGGCAGATGCCTCTACTCCTTTTATCCTAAAATAAGATTCCCAAGTTTCAAATAGGGGAGCCCTCCTAGATCTTCTAAGGAGCATGTCCTTAAGAAGATCCACCCTTACACTGACCCTATCCAAGAGAGCTCTAACTTTAGTGCCCCAAGTTTCATGGGAATACCAACTATAGATGTGTAGGAGCCTATTTTCCAGGCTCCTCTGTGGTCTGGCCTTGTTGAGATTCGCCTTTGCAAGGATGTACCTATTGTTTGGAGGGAAGATGTAACTTATCCTCCCCACATATATACCAAGCAGCCTACTGCTAATCAGGATGACATTCAAGAGTTTGAGATGCTAAAGGAAGATTCCATGGTGGAGCCTGAGGTGCTGGAGAAACAAAAGGAAGATAGCTTGCAGCATTTGGACACTAAGAAAGAAGAATGAAACAAGGAGGAAGCTTTGATCAATCTTGATCATCTTACCTCCTTCATTGACAATTATGAAACTCTTCTTTCATTTGAGCCAGTGTTATATTCTCTACAAGAGGGGCCTACACTTGAAGAGGTTGGTCCTAGTAACTATGGGATATTAGGAGAAATTAGTTCTGCTCCCACTCCCATTTTTTCACTCCCTTGAGAGAGTTGCAATAGTGCCCAAGTCCATCCCCTATGTTTTAAGAGCGAGGAGGAGTTGAAAGAGGACTCTTTTTAGGATCACTTGAAAGGCTTTTGTTTAGGTTTGGACACTTTGTTGCCTTGTCCTATGTAGGTCCAAGAGAAATCAAATGAGGACTTTCATATTCTGGAAAGTAAAGATGATGATTTGCATGAGGTGGTTGAATTGACACTTTTTGTGACAATCTAGTAATTTGAGTTCATTCCCTTAGGAGGGGAGAACTCTGGTCAACATGATTATATTTTGATAGTGGAGCCGGTTGAGCAAGATCATGCCAGCAGGGAGAGATCAATCTTTGGCTTATCAAGGGGTTGCCCCATCGAAAATTTCTCTATGATTGGATCCAAGAAAGAAGTTGCAGAGCCACATACCTAGGTCCCAAGTGTATTGTATACCAGTAGTGTGTCTGATCAACAAATTAGGGTAAGTATTTTTATTTCTAAGTTGCAAGGTTTCTTGCAACTATTCATGGTTCTGCCTTCACTTTTACAGATTCGTATTTTGTTCCAGAGCCATGTAAATCACTTTTCCCCGTTTAGGGAGGGAATCTATTTTAAACAGTCTATGAATGGTTTTGTTTAGAAACCTCAAGTTTATTGGTTAGGGTGGGATAGTGTAGTATTTCTTTTCCTCCAATTTTTTTGGCACATTGTATTTAATTTATGTTCTTCTGCTTTCCAAGAAGTGCTTGAGCACAATCTTCTCCTTCAGTGTAGTAGAAATTTTGTAATCTAGGTTGTAGGGGCAGAGTATGTAATTTTGTTCAGACCTTGACTCGTGCCCGATGGATACCCAAAGACATATAGTCTCTCCCTAAGTAGGCTTAGAGCTCCCTTCGAGTTGCAAAAATGTTGACCCTTTTTCTATCAACTTAGGATCTAGTTTGAGAAAAGCTATCTTGCATAACTTTCATATTATGCACTTTTCTATGTTGACAATCAAGCAGAAAAGGGGTCTCTTTTTTCCCTTGCATCCTTTTAGGGTTCCAATTCTATTTCTGAGTTCACTGGGTCAATCGGTCAACTCACTTAAGTTCTACCAATTGGAGGGCTCCTAGTCATTAGCAGACTGGTTTCCCCCTTTTCCACTTACCAGCCAATGGTGGTTTTCTCTCATCTACAAAGGACCCCACTACTTCACAAGATTTTATAAGAGGGGCAAAGTCTCATTCGGGATAGCAGGGGAACATAGAGACTTGGTCTCTCCCTGCTACCGCATGAAGAAAAATAACAATAGATAAGGTCACGTGGGACTAGAGCAACAAGGAGCAACTGGGCTCTTCACTTCTCTCGTGTGCATTCAAAGGCAATAAGCAAACTATGTAGGATAAGGAATAGTGATATGAGGAATGTGTTTCCTTGTTATCCCGTGGGGTAAAATGGAGACTCGAAAAATGCAGGATAAGGAACAGTGAAGCCAAGAGTCTTTTTTCTTTTCTCGCAGGATTAAGAAGGAAACAACAATGATCCAAGGGATAAGAAGTAACAAAGGTGAAGAAGTATTTCCTCCTTATCTTGTGGGGTTAGAACAATGTACAGATGATGTCACAGGATAAGTAGAGAATAAGAGTAAATCAAAAAGACCCTTATCATGCAAGGTGAGGCTAGGTGACAAAAGATGTCGCGAGATAAGAAAGCAAAGCAAAAACATTGCATGGCTTTTCCCACAGAGTTATAAAGGTAACAACGACAACCCGCGGGATAAGTAAGCAAAGAAAGCATAAACAAAGAGCCTTATCCTGCATCAAAGAAGGAGAACACTATGTGGCCCTCGGGTAGAATAAACCTAAAGTAAGAAAAGAAAAGGCTTATCCCACAGAGTAAAAATAGACCCACAGAGATGTCGCAAGATAAGAACTCAAAGAAGATTAGCGGTCAAACACAACCAGGAAAACGTGGACCTGGGTGTCATGACAAACAACAATGGTCATCGGATTTTCATAAAGGTGTTGATGGCCATGTTTTAATCATCTATTGGGCATGTTGGGTGCTTATGTGGAGAGATCTCGTGCATCCATCTTCACGTGAGTCTCTTAGATTAACAACCAATTTTCATTTTGCATTTGTCATTGGCATTTAACCCCTGTGTAGGGTGGTTGTTGACCTGATGATTGAGATTTTTCTTTTTATCAGTCGATGCCCGATTTTGAAATTGATTTTAGTGCAACCACTAGATTTCAACGCAATAACTCTAGAGGTGACCCCTGCAGGCCAATTTTTTATGCCACCATTCTCTCTTCAATATAGAAAAGAGACTTTTGTCCCTACAAGTGTGCTCGGCCTTGCTTGTTGGCAGGGATTACTTCACTGATGGGTTATTTTTCTTTTCCAGAGGTAGGGGATGCTCTCAAAGCTAGATGAAACATGCTATCAAATCATCCTTGGTCTAATCTTCACCTCCTCTCTGATATATTATAACCTAACTTGGGTTGGGTTAGGGTTTTCTCAAATGGAAACATTCTAAGTTATGCTTAAACTATAAAAACAATTTTATGACATTTTCATCGAATCTTCTCCCTTTTTTTCTTGTGCAAAACTCTTCATGTTTCTCTGGACTTGTAAAAAATTGTCTTGCCTTCTCATGAATAAAATTAGTCTATTTGCCTCATTTTGTTTCACTCAATTTTTTTAATGCCTTACCTCTTTGTTTGAATAATTTCTTGTTGGTTTTCCTGAGTTTGAGGCGTAGTGTTGATTCCTCTTTGGGTGGCACCTGTGAACTGGTTTCAGTTCCTCTTGCCATTTTCCAAATTCCAACCTTCACTCACATTTAGGTAACAATTAGGATACTAATCAGTGCATACCTGGGGTAGTCTTATTGATGTTTTGTGCAGTCATAGGCAGGGGAGATCATCATTTCAATCTGGGTGCAAACCCTTTTTCCCTTCTTTCATGCATTCCCTTTTATCTCTCCCTTTTCATGAGAATAAATAGACTAGTTTTACTAAGTGTTGAGTTGATCTAACACTCTGCATTTTAGATTGAAGAGGAAGTCGACCTTCTTCAGATTTTCAACCTCACAATAGCACAAGGTCCCATGCTTGAGAGGTTGTTTCCATGTTTCACAAGCTTGATGATCAAGGTTTCTTGGGTCATCAAGGGTGCAACATCTTGTGACAACAGTGTCCTCTTTGTGTTAAAACTCATGTGGGTTGTTACCTATAAAAAAAATTTAATTCAATATTCTTTTGTGATAGATTTAGTGATGCAAAGAGTCTTTGAGGTAATTCCTAATCACCTAGTTATTTTGGTTGTTCTCATCAACCCTCTAACACCTTAAGCCCATCCAATGGTACTTGATGAGTATTTTCTATCTATACCCCCAAGGTATAATTCAATTTGGCTTTCCTCCAAGGTATAGCCATTGATCTTTAACAATATAACTCCTTATTGAGGATTCCACCTTCATCCATAACACGACTACTAAGGGATCCAAGAACCTTTGCTAAGGATCTTTGTTCACCAAATTATTCTAGGTGTTCAAAATGCATTTAAAATGTTTTGAGGGGTTCTTTCACCTTTAAGCCAATCACCAAGCCTTCAAAACCTCTCTTTATCCTTATCGGGCTCCAAGTAGACGTAATACAATTAGCCCTCCCTTTGCGGTTTTAAGGACTTAGTTTAAAAACTACCCAAATAGGACTATAAATAAATTACAAATTTGGATACCCTTTTCAGAGTTACAAACAATATTGTAAATTTACATTTCGGTTCAGCGTACACATATGGGAACCAAAACTGTCTTATTTTCAAGGGTTTTGGCCTACCCAGGTGACTTACAAATTTGTTCTTTAAAACCTTCACTAGTCAAAACATCTGCTCAAATCAATTAATTCTTCTTCAAGGGAATTAAAAGGGATTTCCAATCATGTCTCACTTTTGGCTCCACCAATCCATAAAGCTCTTAAAACACACATCACTTACTATACTAGTCTCACCAACTCCTAGCTGTGAGCCTAGGGCTTCATTGCACAATCACCTCAAAGGCCTGCAAAACCAAAAAACCTACTCTAAACATATGTAGAGACCCTAACCTATCATTTCTCTTGATTTTAACTGGTGCCATTAATGGATGCTCAGGTTAGAGCCATTTCCTACTTAAACCCTACTTTGCAAGGGTTTTACACCTACTCATAGAGAATGGATTATATCTCTACAACCAGACACTATCAAAATTGCTAATCTACCTTGATGGAAAGTATATTCAACAAAATCTCATGCCCTGTAATAAGATTCTTCTGACAAGTTCATGCTGGACCGTACAATGCAACTAAAAACAAAGAAAACAGTCAAAATAGTGACAAGACAAGATTTCCTTATAACTCAAAAACTTGCTTTTTGCATTCCAATCCTCCAACCCATACAATGAAGTTGTTTTTGGCTTATACAATCATTATTCAGTTGGTTGAACCAACTTTTCAATTCCAATCAACAAAAATGCAACTTTTTGCAAATGTTGCAAAATGTTGCTCAACAACTTTGACATCTTTTCAACCTGATAATGCAACTTTGCATTTCAGTGTCCTTCAAGGCTCCCAAAGGCCCTCAATTATCGTAGAAGACCTAAAAATATTACATTAAACCCCTATTACATGATGACTCTGATTTAGAATACTAATCTTGCGATCAACATTAGCATTACAACTTCCTAGGCTGGTAACATCCTGAACACAACAAAGTTTGGACAACACAACCATGGCTCTATGGAGTCCCAAATGTTTGGTCTATTGTTACAACTTGTAAGAAAACACAAAAACTTAGAATTGACCAAAATTACTTGCTTGGAGTGATGTCTGCTTTGCACCATACTCCCCTAGGACAAAGGATTCAAGTCTCTTGAGTTAAGAGGTCTACAATTTCCACTCCATACTGAAGGATATCGGATTCTGACATCCACATAGCATCTGATTCAGGTAACCATTCCCACTTGACAAGATAATTCTTGTAGACCCCTTTCCTTCTCTTCTTTACTACCTTGGTGTCCAAGATACTTTCCAACTTAACCAGTTGGCTTGGTGGCAAATCTCTCACCCAATCTTCATTACCCTATGATGAAGTGTCCAACTGATTTGTTTGTGACTCTCCCTTGTATGGATAGAGATTACATACATTAAAGATGGGATAAATACCCAAGGTGGGAGGGATTTCAACTTCATATGCATAATGTCAATATTTGTGCACTACCTTGAGAGGCCCAATCTTCTTCATTAATAGCTTGGTAGGCTTCCCTTTTGGAAGTATCTCCTTCCTTAGGTATGCTAGGAATAGGTCTCCAACCTTAAATTTCACATTCCTTCATGTTTTATCAGCATTCACCTTATACTGGTCAGACTTTTCTTGTAAGGTTTGCCTTACCTTATCATGCACTTCTTTGATACCTTCTACAAAATTCTCCCCTTGTGCACTCTTAGATGCCATAGAATTGAGATCTTTGAGCTCTAGTATGCCTCTAGGATGAAATCCATGCACTATGTCAAAGGTACTTTTACCTATACACTACACTATGTTAAAGGGATGGAATCCATACACTATGTCAAAGGGATGAAATTCATACACTATGTCAGTTAACTGAGTCATTGTATGCATATTTTTCCTGGCTGAATACCAAATCCCAAGTTTTCCCATGTTGTTTGGTAGGGCATCTTAGTAGATTACCCAAAGATCTATTGACTACCTCTGTCTGACCATCTAACTGAGGATGATAGGCAGATGAGAAAGATAATTTAGTGCCCAACTTCCTCCAAAGTATCCTCCAAAAGTGTCTTAGGAACTTCACATCTCTATCACTAACTATGCTAATTGGAAGGCCATGAATTCTTACTATCTCTTTGAAGAAGAGTCCTGCAATATTAGTGGAATCATTGGTGCTTTTGCAAGGTATAATCGTGTCATTTTACTGAACCTATCAACTACTACATACACAATGTAAAATCCCCTTGGAGTTCTTGGTAAGAAATCCATGCTCAAACATTCCCAATGTCTCTGAGGTATGACCAAGGGTTGGTATAGACCTGCATTACTTGATGAACCTTTTCTCTTTGGCAAATTGCACATTGCTCTACAAACCTTCTCATTGCTAATAATAAAATCTACTAACCTGCTCCAAAGTCTTATCTATGCCAAAATGACTTGCTAAACCTCCTTGATGCTTGTCTTGTATATTCTTTTGTCTCATAGAACATTGGGGAATGCAAAGAAGGTGTCCTTGAACAACAAACCCTCCTGTATCATATATTATGAATAAAAGACATGTGAGGTGTTATAAAAATATGTACAAACAACATATATATCTACAAAATCTTTATCATCCTTGTAGAGGTCTTTTAACTTAGTCAACCCCACACTTTGTAATTGTATCTTCTGCATAGTCATGACTCTCCTACTTAATACATCAGCTACCTTGTTTGTAGTTCCCTTTTTGTGTTTGATAGTGAAGGTATAGGATTGTAGGTATTCAACCCACTTTAGGTGCCTCTGGTTCAACTTCGCTTGCCCATTGAGGAAACTAAGTGCATGATTGTCAGTGAAAGCTACAAATTATTTGGGCATCAAGTAATGACGCCACTTCTTCAATGCTTGCACCATTGCATACAATTCTAAATCATATGTAGAGTATCTTTGCTTAGCTTCATTCAATTTCTCTGAGAATAATGATATAGGATGGCCTTTTTGACTTAATACTGCCCCTATTTCCCTTTGGCTAGCATCACATTCTACTGTAAATAACTGACTGAAATCAAGCAATCTAAGGGTTGGCAACTTTTCTATCTTAGCTTTCAACATTTCAAACCCCCTATTGGCTTCCTTTGTCCACATAAAGTGACATTTAATCCCTCCTTTAATGGTGTTGAGTAAAGGAGCACAAACATGGTTAAAGTTTCTCACAAACTTCCTATAAAAAGATGTCATTCCATGAAAACTTCTAGCATCACTTATGCCCCTAGGTGTAGGCCAATTAAGTATTGCTTCTACTTTACTTGGATCCATCTTTAAACAACCTTTTGAAATAACAAAACCAAGTTAAACTAACTATGTTTTCAACAACTCACATTTTTCAAGATTCATCTTGAGTTGAGCCTCCTTCAACTTCTTCAAGACCATCTCCACATGCTTAAGGTGTTCCTCCTTGGACCTGTTGAAGACCAAAATTTCATCAAGATACACTATAACAAATTTACCAATAAACTCAACTAAGACTTCATTCATGAGCCTTTGAAAGGTACTAGGTGCATTGGTGAGACCAAAAGGCATCACCAACCACTCATATAGGCCTGCTTTGGTTCTAAAGATTGTCTTCCATTCATCACCAGGACTGATTTTTATCTGACGATAACCAGATTTCAAGTCAACCTTTGTGAAGTAGCTTGCACCTCCTAGATTGTCCAATAGGTCCTTAATCCTTCGCATGGGAAATCGGTATCTTATAGTGGTCTTATTGATTTCTCTTGAGTCAGTGCACATCCTCCATTTTCCTCCTTTTTTAGGCACTAAGACAATAGGAACAACACATGGACTCAAATTTTTTTTAATAAACCCTTTGTCTAAGAGTTCTTGCACTTGTTTGGCGATCTCTTCATTTTGGCTAGGTGTCATTTTATAAGCAGCTTTGTTAGGCAGATTTGCCCCTGGTATCAAGTCTATTTGATGATTCACATCTCTCATTGGAGGCAAAGAATTAGGCATATCATCCCCTATAAATTTTGCATACTACTTTAGTAGCCCTTGCACTTCTTGAGGCACTTCACTCATTGGATTTGCCTTAGTTTCATCTTTAGGCTTTAACACTATAGCATGGCCCTAATGACCTTCTTGCTTTAACACCTTAAGGAACTCTTTACGTCTCATCAACATCACACTTGACCCTACTTTATTTTCCTCCTTTGGATAAGGTAATGGATCCATTTGGTACTTCTTACCATTCTTGGTAATTAGATAGTTGTTCTTTTCTCCATCATGACAGGTTTTCATATCATATTGCCATGGATAACCCAAAAGTAGATAACAAGCATCCATAGGCAATATGTCACATAGAAGTTTTTCCTTGTATTCACCAATTTCAAAATTGACCCATGCCTGTTCATCAACTAAGACATGTTGACCCTGGTTGAGCCATGATACCTTGTAGGGAGTGAGATGAGGTAATATTTTCAGTTTGAGTTTATCCACCATTTCAATTGAGACAATATTCTTTGTGGAACCTGAATCCACAATCACCTTACAAATTTTCCCATGTGACTTACAAGTGGTCCTAAATAAAATTTTCCTCTGTGGTGGCTCTTGAGCTTGGGGTATCTTTAGCATTGTTCTTCTCATCATTAAATTTTCTCCATCTATCACTGGCCCTTCCTTATTGATTGGAGAAGTCACACTCTGAGTATCCTCCTCTTGTAGTAAATGAGTCCTTTCTCCCATGTATGATCTTGATGAGCTTGAGGCTCTTCCCGGACACCTACTCATGGTATGTCCAACTTGGTTGTAATGGTAACACCTATCAGTGAAGACTGTATTTCCTCTCCATGAGCTTCAAAACCTACCCCTAAAATGGTTTCTCCCTCTAAATGTCCCTCTTTGTGAGTCCCCACTTCCTTCTTGGTTCTGTTGTTCTTCATTTCTTGAAGCATTCTTCCCTCTGCCAAAGGTTCCTCTACCTCTGAAATTCTTACCACCTCTATGTTTCTGATTTTTCTCACTTCTCCTCTTGATCTTTTCCTCTGCCCTTAATACCAACTGAAAACACTTGTGGACAATGTTTGGTGTGAGGATGCTTATTTCATCTTGGATGTTGTGCCTAAGTCCATTCATGTATCTTGCCAATTTCTCCACTTCATTCTCATGCTTCCTAGCCCTCAAAATTAGTTTGTGGAATTCCTCAGTGTATGTATTGACATCTAGTTCCATCTGTTTCAAATTTTGTATTCTTTTGTGGGTTTGAACTTCATAATCCCCTGGTAGGAATTGAGCCTTAAGCCTTATCTTCATATGATCCCATAAAGTTATCTTTTTCTTACCTTCTTGTGCCCTTTCTTCTTGCATCATGTTCCACCAAACTAGGGTTGATCCCCTCAATCTTGACTTGTCTAGATTTACTCTTTTCTCCTCTGCTACCTCTTTATAATCAAAATGATTATTTAAGGCCTCTATCCAATCTACCAACTCTTCTCCATTGAGATATCCTCCATAGGTGGGTAATTGATCCAAATTTCCCTTGGAGATGGGTTTGAATGAATCCAAGAATAGCTTTTGGTCTTGAGGCATTGTTATTGTTGCTTATTCCTCCCCATCTTCCACTTCTTCATGTCACGAACCCTATTTTTCCATAATTATTTAATTAGGAAAATAATATTTATTTTTCGCCAATGAATTGGAAATGAACTGAAATTGGAATTATCAATGAAATAAGATAGGAGGTCGAATGCATTGAAATGATTTATATACAATTGAATGATCAGTAATATTTTTTTTTGCAAAATTGGGATTGTCATTGCTAATGAGCAACTGAGTGCAAGTGAATGCAGGAACTGGTGAACGTAGATGAAGGCAAGAACATGGTTCAGGTAGAGTTGTCTTAGCTCTTGTATTTCGTTAAAATAGATGGAATCTCTCACACACCACATTAGGATTTATAATTTGCATCTTGAAAATATGGATGATTTAAATAACCTTATTTGAGTGTTTGTTTAATTTGGAATGACTAGAAGATTGATTTAAATATTTAGACATAAGCATTTATTGCAAGATTTGAGTGGTGATTGAATTAAATCCAAGCTACATGAGTAATTGTGAAATATTATGTTTTATTTTAAAGTAAGATTGTTTTGCTAATGAATTAGATATGAATATTGACCCTATGTTTATATGTTCTTTTTATTCAGATATGTATAAATGTATGAAATATCATACTTATGAGTTTACTTTTGTAGTTGGATAATAGTATAACATATATATGAGAAATTGATTCAATCATATACATATATATCTATATAGTTATTATATATATATATATATATATATATATATATATATATATATATATATATATATATATATATATATATATATATATATATATTCAATTATTATGGAATTTAATTACTTCATGAATTTTGTTTATATCTATTCATAATTATTTGAAATTAAATATATATATGTAAATAGATTGGTGGAATTAAATTATTTTATGAAAATCTATGTATATATAATCATGGGAAGCAGTTTATTATGGAACATGTTAATATTAACATTTTACATATATATAAATATAAATAAAATTAAAATAATAATAATAAAATAATAATAACCATTGGGAAGCGACTCAGTTGAAACCCTAATGATCGAAAGGGATGGCGGCGGTTTAATGCTATAAAATGTTAACAAGGGAGGTCGATAGTAATATCGACCACTCTCCTTATTTAAAGGGAGGGGTCGGTATTACCACCGACCACTCCTCCTTTTTATTTAAACTACAACCACGTTGCAACTACCAATTCATATGGCACTATTGGTTCATATGGAGGATAGTGTCATGAAACGACATGTGCATAAGATATTAATTTAATAAAATTTGCAGGTCGATACTAGTCAACTTGGCAACCCCCCCCCGAACCACGATGAAATGGCAAAGAAGTCGATAAATCAGTAGACTGGCATCCCACGACTGCAGTGAATAGCAAGTCGATGGTCTATGGATAGGGAGAGACATGGAAACAAAGGCATTTAATCCCACGAGATACGTAGATTTGCAGTTATATTGTGCTCTGCTGTTAATTTAAAACTCTAGCTAAGTTAGAGAAGTGGTTTAGACGTGGAACATAGGGAAGAAGATCTATTAGATGTTTAGAACCATAGATGCAAGTTTGTCAACATGTATGCAATCATTAGAGTTCTAAGTCATTTAGAACTATAAGAACTTTAATGATTTCAATGGTGTCATTGTTATGGCTAAGTTAAAGCCAAGAGAATAGCAACCCGTAGGATAAGATTAATATAAATAGTACTGAAGGATCGATAGAGAGGGAGAGAACAATAACGACAAGAGAAGAATAGAAAAGATAGAAAGGAAAGAGTAGAGAAAGAAAAAAGATTAGGAAAGGATTAGAGAATGGAGTATAGAAGAGAAAAATAGTGGAGATTTAGATGTGTTTACGACCAATTCGTAAAAGATTGATAATGATCATCTCAGATTTAGTGTCGTATTTCAGAGGAAAGAGACAAATACTTGAACAAGGAAGAGTAGCAGGTACGTTAGAGGAACAATGACCTTCTTGAGAATTTGGTGAAGTAGAAAGATGAGAATAATGCACCCAATAAATATTTTATACAGCGACAATATTAGTCAAAGGTAGGCCCTTTTCTAACAAAGTTTGTTGTAGAGATCTAACGAGAAAATGTTCTATTTTGGTTAGACTGAGACGATAATCAAATGAAAGAATTTGAGTCATAGTTTTTTGATTTATGATTATGAGAATTTTGTCGAATGACATCAAAATACGTTCATTAGAAAATTATATTCTATACATAAATGTTTGAAGGAAGATATTGGAAATAATTGTTGAAAAACATAAGTCAAATTCATATAAATTAGACCACCAAAACCTCTAGAAACAGAGTAAGAGGATAGAGTGATTGTGCATACAAAACTTGAAATTTGAATCACAAAGAAGATGAAATACTAGGATAACAAATTATTAAATATTGAAGCTTATTTTGAATTTGTGAAGAAAAGACTTACAATTCCGAATTTGATCCTTGCATGAAAAGTAGAGATGGTTACTAGGTTTCTCATTTGAAAAGCCATGTAAATATGCACTTTATGAATTTTCATCATGTTAGATTGTTGTTATGGAAAATTAGTAAAATCAGTAAGTTGAGTTCTTAAATAATGGAAAGTCACATATTAGTATGTTGTTCGAGAAAAGAGGTAAATGAACCAAGACACATGGAAAGATAGAGAGCTTAGATGATATAAACTTTGTTAATGATTACACTATTTAAATATTTTGATAATTGAATAAAAGAATGTGTACTCATTTTATTCAATTTATACGTAAGATACATACATATGTTACACCTTCTTAATATTTTAATTCTTATCTTTAAATTGCTTGAAAGGTAGAAGGGAAAGATTGTTTTCTTTCGGATGTATATTTGTTTATCCATGAAATATTGCTTCCTGTCAGATAGGATTGGTTGTAATAAAATATTGATTCTTTCAATTTCTATTTAATGAAAGATTGTCTTCTTTAGCATATTTTATCTTGCAAGAAATAGGAACCTAGAACTGAAAGGCAAAAGATTGTCTTATGTATATATTTATTCTAAGATTTATGTGAACAAAGCTAGATAGGCTTGTGTTTGTGGAAATTTACCTTCCAGGATGGGTGCCGAATGTGGATTATAGAGAGAATAGTTGTTTTTTCCAACTATTTATTTTTTCTATGCATGGCATTATACTCGGCCGAGTAATGAATCAAATTATCCATTGAAATAGATGTAATTCATTTATTTATGCTCTCTACCACATCCTTGATTGATCTTGCATGTTTCTTAATGGAATTAGAAAAATGGACTGTATGTATAATCTAGGCATGCACCAGATTCCATCTTGTCTTTCGAATTCTTTTGCTAAGCAATTCGTGCAGAGTCAGGTATTCTTGATTGACTAAGAATTTCGGGGAAGTGTAAACTTCAAGGTTGGGTGGAAAAAGTGCCTGAATCTTGTTCTTATCTTCATGCTAAAGATTGCATTGATGATAGGTTGAATTGCAGATCAACGGACGCATCTCACCCTTTATTGAACTTATGAAAACTTGAAATGCCTAAGTATTGTATGATTGAGATACTACTTTTATCAATTTATTGAAAGAAGAATCTTTATCTTTTATAGAAATTCATCTTTATTATGATCTAAATGGAATGATCAATTGAAGCTATGAATGGAAAAGTGGAATAAAAATAGACTTATTAACTGATTTATGAGTTTATTTAAGAATAAAGAGTATTTCGGCTATTATTGAAGTTTGCATGATTTACATCTTTACACTTCATCTGTCTCATCTCCTCATTATATCTTAACCTTCCCCTTCTCCTTCTTAGCATCCAGGCTCCCTTTATTTTCTTCCCGAGCCTTCAATCCTTCTAGCATCTCTTCCACCATCTGTCGGATGGCTTCTAGAGTCATTGCCTTTGGAGGCATTGAACTTGCTTCTGATTCCTCACATTTTGACATAAACCAATGTTTCAAAGGGTGGTTCTGATACCACTCCGATGCAGAGAGTCTTGGAGGTAATTCCTAATCACCTAGTTGTTTTGGTTGCTCTCATCAACCCTTTAACACCTCAAGCCCATCTAATGGTACTTGATGAGGTTTTTTCTATTTAGACTCCCAAGGTCTAATTCACTTTGGCTTGCCTCCAAGGTATAGCCACTAATCTTTAACAATCTAACTCCTTATTGAGGATTCCACCTCCATCTCTAACACCACTAGTAAGGGCTCCAAGAACCTCTGCTAAGGATCTTTGTTCACCAAATTGTTCTAGGTGTTCAAAATGCATTTACATAGTGTCTTTGATGTTTTTGAGGGGGTTTTTCACCTTCAAGCCCATCACCAAGCCTTCATAGCCTCTCTTTATCCTTACCGGGCTCCAAGTAGACCTAATACAATTAGCCCTCCCTTTGTGGTTTTAAGGACTTAGTTTCAAAATTTACCAAATAAGACCATAAATAAATGACAGATTTGGATACCCTTTTTAGGGTTACAAACAATATTACAAATTTGCATCTAGGTTCATTGTACACATATATGGGAACCAAAATTGTCTTATTTTCAAAGGTTTTGGCCTACCCGGGTGACTTACAAATTGGTTCTTTAAAACCTTCATTAGTCAAAACATCTGCTCAAATCAATTGAGGCTTCTTCTATAGAATTCAAAGGGCTTTCCAACCATGTCTCACTTATGGCTCCACCAATCCAAACGAGCTCTTAAAACACACATCACTTATTGTACTAATCTCACCAACTGCTAGTTGTGAGCCTAGGGCTTCTTTGCACAATCACCTCAAAGGACGCAATGGTGAGGTCGAAAAATGCTTTAAGGTGCCTCCAAAAAATGCAGTCCCTCAGATTCGAAAATAGAAGTCTTCCACGATGTCTCCAAAAACCAATCAATGAAGCCCCAATGGCTCTGATACCATGTGAGATTTTGCCAAGATCAAGAGCTCAATGAAAAGTACAATAGAGACAAAATATAGGACAAGAATAAAATGTATTCTCATCAATAGAAAATGATCAATTGTTCCATTACATACAATGTAGATGAGCCTGCTTATATAGGCAAGGCTTATGGATATGTGAGCACACAAACATGACATGTGGCTCAATAAGAAACAAGGGTGGGTAGGAAATAGGTGTGGGTAGGTAGGAGAAACAATATAATAGTCCACATGAGGTGGATCACCCACTGAATGTGGAGTGTAACAACAAGATCAACACCATAAAAGGTGGAATTTCTACTACACACACTATCCTAATGTGGCACAAACACCCAAGTGTCTCATACCCAAACTACTATGAAATGCATTTTCTAAGTAAACTTAAGTAAGTGTCATAATATCCAAGATGAATAATTATTTACACCAACAAGATAGAATAACCAAGTAGTTATTATCACTATGGTTTGTCCCTTCTAGATTTCCACGTAAGTTTGACATTATCTTGTGAGAATGTATGGATGTGTTCATATCTTGCCTTGTTCTTTGGATGATATTTAGTGATGTGGTAAATTTATTGATATTTTCATATTCTTTGATGTTTAAATTGGTATATGATGATTCATACCCCCTCTTAGTATATCTGTTTGCATAACAATTTGTATCGGATCTAAGTTCCTTGGTGAAGCTTATCAACTTGAGGTAGATCCAAGATAGCACACATGGTAGAAAAAGAATGTATTTTTTAAAACAAGGAACCATTGTTTGATAACTATTCTTTATGGATTGTAAGGATGGAAGCTTATTTAATGGCATTAAGCTTTGATGTTTGAGAATATGTTGCAGATGGCTATGAAATTCTAGAAAATCATCTAAGAGACAAGGTTGAAAAGCAAGCTTGTGAGTGTAATACAAAACCAAATAATTTTGGTTTATGTGGTTTATCTATTCTCATTTTTTCAAGATAATGCATTGTAGGAGCATAAAGGAGATTTAGGATAAGCTTCATAATATCTATAAAGGTTATGACAAGGTCAAACAAGCAAAACTTCAAGTCAATTGAGGACAATTTAAAAGTCTAAAGATGAAATCTAAGAAGAGAATATTACTGCATACCTTTTCTAGGTTGATTAAATTTTTAATGCTATCAAATGACTTCGTGAAGAAGAGAAGAATTAGTGAAAGTACTCAATGTCCCAATATTTGATTCTACAATATCTATGGTAGAAGCTAAATATTTGAACAATTTGACAATGAATGAATCATATGAGATATTGACTGCATGTGACATGAGGATTGTGAATGATAAAACTTCAATACAAGATGCAACTTTAAAGGAATCAAATAAGAATGAATATTTTGGTCCCAGTGATGAATTGAATCTTGAAAATGAAATAAATTAAAGAGATCCAAACCAATATGTATAAAGGTAAAATAGGGTAACTTAAAGAAATTAAATTACCCTTTAAATGTTTTAATTGTGGTAAAATAGGTCACATTGCATCTAAATATCCTTGCAAAATAAGTACTGATAGGAATAAAAACCCTATCAGAAGAGCTATAAGGATTCAAAGAGTAAGAGGAAATTTTTTCATAAGCATAATAAGAGCTTCCATTTTAAGGAAGAAAGCTATTCATCTATTAAGTGTGAGCATTGCACCTATGCGAATTAAACTAAAAGAGAAGATTCTCTACTAATGCAATGGAGATCTTAGACAATGATACAAAATAAATGAACTCTAAATATGATGAAGAAGATGTAGATGTTGATCTAGAAGGAGAGCTTATTGATTCCCTAGATGATCTTAGGATAATAAGGAAAGAAAAATTAGAAGCTTAGAGGATTTTTAAAGATGATCTTAAATATAAAAGTTCAGATAGAAGAAGCAAAGAGTAAAAAAGATGCTATGACAATAAAAATAAAGGGAAGAAAAAGGACTATGAAAGGCTTGAGGTAGAAGTTGTATCCTTGAGAAATGATCTAGAAGAAGCTAATAGTCAGTTAGATACGAATTTCAATTTTGGGAAGAGCACTATGATTCTAGATGGGATCATTAATATTTAAAGGTCAACCCACATTAAAAATAGTATTGGAATTGATGTCAATTTGAGAAAAAAAGAGTGTGAGTATCCTGAGAAGACTTTTAAAAGGATTATAATGTAAATACCTCAAAACGTTCAAGTATTGATAAATCTAAAGAAATTAAAGATTGCAAGAAGGAAGCTTATGATTTCACGTAGGTTAGAAATATGAAGAGAAGATTCAAAGATAAAATATGAGAATACAAGACAGCAATAACACGTTTAATAATTTGTTTTTACAATCAGTTTGGTCATAAGGCAGTAGATCGTAGAAGGTTCCCTGCAGGCAGTAATTTTTTGAGTAGAAATGCATGTGTACCCTTGTTTGATTTCACGGTCATATGTTATAAATGCAACAATTTTGGACGTATTGCAAGCATTATAAAAGTGGTTTTGTGAAGCCTTATAAGTTGGATAGGAAGGAAATATTTTCGCTAATAAGAATAATGAATCTAAGAAGGTGTGGGAAAGGAAGAAAAAGAATATTTAAATCTAAAAAATTAAAGATTGCTCAAACCACATTTCATGCACAAAGTGAGAAGAATTTATCAATTAGTGGTATCAGATGTTCTAGGCACGTTACTAGAGATAAAATAAAGTTTATCAATCTAAAAAAGTAGAATGGAGGATCAGTAAGACTAGGTGAAAATTCAATTGAAAAGATATTTGGAAAGAGCACCTTGAGTCTTGATAGTGGGAAAACTAGGACATATAATGTTTTATATGTTGAAGGTCTAAAACATAACCTTTTGAGTGTAAGTTTAATGTGTAAAAAGGATATGATCTTTCATTTAATGAGAATGGGTTGAAATCAGAGAAGTGGGTACTAGAAAGCTTGTTATGGAAGGAAGCAATACAAAAGTGATATGTATAACTGTTATCACCAAACAGTACACCCTTGTCAAGTTGAGAAAACTCAACTTACTGGTGAAACATTAGACAACTTCTCAAAGTGTGAGCTTTGGTAAACTGCAGTAAACCTCTAGAGACTAGAGAGGGTTGGCTCCCTTGGAGCTCACCTAAAACTACTAACTTGTTGAGAATAGGGAGAGAAAGAACTTGAAATAAAAACTATTATCTACTAAGGTGATACACCAAATACTTAAGGACCAATATTTCTTTTTTGGTAACACACAGTTGCTCAATAACCAAGGATAAATTTAAGAAACCAGCCCCTGGGTAAAACTATAAAATCCTGGTGAATTAGGTATTATTTTAGGGGGCAAATTTTCATATTGATGGCAAAATTGTTTTTCAAAGTAGGAAAAAAAATTAATTTGCATTGGCGATTTTTTTCTAGGGTACTATAATTCCACAAAATTTTGGCAAATAATACCTTGTTTTGTGGGGAAAATATATATTGTAGGAGGTGAATATTTTTTCGTTTAAATGAATAAATATATAATTGTATGGACAAAAATTTTTAATCTGAAGGAAAAATTATTTAAGTGTATTGGCGATTTTTATCCACCGCTTGAAAATTATTTAATTTGTTTGGGTAATATTTCGTTATTTATGGAAAAATATATATTTTATTGGCGATTTCATGAATTCATTATCATTAATAGACAAGGAACATCACATCAGTACATCACATTGATTCCAGACTCTGCATGATGTATCAATAAGTGTGGTCTCTTTGACACGTGACACGTACCTAAAATCCATCAATGATTTTAAACCGTTCGATGATCATAGATCAATAGCTGAATTTTTATTTCGGCACAAATTTCTGAAGAGAACGTAGTTCTCCAGAAAGTGCCCGGAATGGAATTGAAACAATAGACATGTATCAAATGTCATGGTCGATAATGTTGGTCATTTAATATATGTCTAGTCACTAACTACAATCCACTCTGTCCCCACAACTTCCAATATGGTATTTGGTACTGGTTTATAACTGTTTTCAATTTCACACGCTAGTGCAATTATGGGAAAGATTTGCAGAGATATACGAAAGATTTAAGAAAATTTAAAGGAATTAATATGGTTAGAGAAGGAATTATTACAATCTAAAGCTCCAACTATTTATATATGATCTCTCCTTCTTTCATCTTCAATTAGCCTTTAGTAGATAAATCGTCAGAGCTCACGGTATTTAAATTCTACCTCTCGTTTAGGTCTATAGGCTCAAGTTGTATAATTTGGTTTTTGGATTTCTTGAGATGGACACTCCTATCCGCTTGAGAAGCATTTTTGTGGAGGAGCAGAGGGCCTTTTTGGGCTCTATTAGAGACCCAACCCTCCAATTAGTCTATAAGGAGATTGGGATATTCACTAATGAGGCTGTGAGGATGGTGTTGGGCAGAGAGTTTCTGTGTAATAAAAAAAGATACCATTTTAACACGAATGTTACGTCCTAGTTCCTAGTATCTCTTCTTGACCTCAGAGGAGACAAGGTGGATAAGTTGATGTTGTTAATGAAGGTGTTTAAAGAAGACTTCCTTGGAGATGACATTACTATTGTCATCTTTGTAGAAGTAGGTGTGGGGATCCCTTGGGCGAATGTGTTAATAAGATGAGAGTGGGGGGTGAATCATAAAAACTCACAATGCAATGTATTCATCAGATTCAACCTCGGTAGCATTTACTGATATGCAACTATAACTATAAATCATTCAAGCTCATAAACAGATACACTTAAGACATCATAACATATTTAACACCAGATTTAACATGGAAACCCAAATAGGGAAAAACCACTATGGGATTTCGGACCCACTAAGAAATATACACTTCTAGAGTATGCTCGGTTAAAAGCCAATCCAGTTATAGATTACATAACACATTGTTAGATGTGACCCGGTTAAGGGATTTCCCTTAGACTTGTTAGAGTCTTACACTTTGTTAGAAGTGACCTTGTCAAAGGATTTCAAACACTCATTCAGAATGTTACCTTGCTAGAGGATTTACAAATAAGACTATTAGGTCCACTTGGTTAAGAGATTTCCTGTCACTTGTAAAATAAATAACAGTATAAAATATATCTACAACTTTACATCTGAAATGCTAAAGCAGATTCTATGTGCTCAAAATAATCTTGTCTTAAGACTTATCTTGCTCCTTGCTGGGCTTCTCAATCTGTTCTTCATTTAGATATTCAATCTTCTGAGCTCGGTGATCACTACTGTAGTATCACTATTCTTCTTTTTACCCGCATACATTGTTCATCAGCTATTTCTTATTTATGAACAATTTCTAATCGCTTAATCTCCTTGATCACATTTCCCATGATCACATTTCCCATGATCAATCATAGCCATCAGATCTTCAAATGTGACTAGGTTCATTGTATTCTTCGATCTGAAACATTTTATCTCACCTTGGAACTTGTATACCTTCCTTGGAACTTGTGTAAGGTTATGACCACTCAATCTATGCTGTAGATCTATCTCTTGTATATTCGTTGTCGTAGATTTTCAACAAACTTCTTGTATGATATACCAATCATCCATACATCTCTAGCTCATCGGCATCTTTCATTTAATAATGATTTATCCATACAATGTGTTCTGTTGTTAGTCGGTTGTTACTCGGTAAATACTAAACTTTTACTCAGTAGACATTCTGTCTTCTTTAACCGATATTGATAACCTTAGGGTTTACCGACTAGCTTCATGCTCGGTAACATAGAACAATATCAAACCTTTACTCATTCTATAGCTTGAAATATTTTCTCCTTCTTGTTCAGTCTTTGAATACTCATATATAGGATATCAAAACAATCAAAACAACAAGATCTCATCACTGTCTAACTTGGTAATAGTTGTCCATTGAATAACTTATTATTCCCCTTTATTTTCACTCTTTCTGTGTCACTTACCGACATCTTTATACTTATCAAAACGTGCTTATTAAGATATGACAACATCATACTGAATCAGAAAATCAATTGCTTGACATCAATGACAAAATAATATTATTAAGACAGTAATCATCCTTTCACAGTTATATCAACAGTCTCCCTTTGTGAAAATGCTAACAATCTCCCCCTTTGGCATTGATGGCAAAACCAACTTTAATGGCAATACCAACTTGATTTATTTCAATTGATTCAGATTCGGATTGTTGTTTTAAACTTCTCCAGAGATTTTCTAGAATTCTCCCCCAGTCATTAGTCTTCTCCCAATTCTTCTATTAGACTCTTACAAATTAGTCTTCTCCCCCTTTGACAACAATGCCAAAAAGTAAAACTAATTCATGATTTCTTCCTCTGTGAAGTAATTTCCTTGTAGTCTCATTCTTGGTCAGAGCAGCTTTGTCAGCAATCACTATTTCCTACACAACTTTAGGCAACCTCCTAAAGTGTGTAAAGCAGCATCAACTCATAAATAGTTGTCCTATAGAGTCATAGAATTGATGCTTTTACTGAATTCTATCGGTGAGTACTAGATAGGGGTAGGACCCCTAACTTACTTCTGAGATACTCAAAAGTGTCCCTTGGCAGTGGCTTTTAGAAGATGTCTGCTCTTTGTTCCTTTGAGCTAATATATTCCAGAACAACATTCTTTTCTTGAAATTCTTCTATAAGATAATGATATTTTATAGAGATATGCTTTGTCTTAGAATGCATTATCGGATTCTTTGAAATGTTAATGGCACTATTATTATCATAGAATATAGTTACTGGCTCGGTAACTTTTTCATTCATATCTTCCAACAGTTGTTTGATCCATGTTGTATTGGTACAATTCAATGTTGCAGTGACATATTCAGCTTCAGTTGTTGACTGTGAAATGCATCCTTGTTTCTTGCTAAGCCAAATTACTAGTCTATTTCCTAGAAAGAAAGCTTCACCGCTTGTGCTTTTCCTATCATCAATGTTTCTTGCCCAATCAGTATCAGTATAGAATTTTAAGTCAAAAACATTCCTCTTTTGATATACTAAGCCATAATCTTTAGTGCCTCTCAAGTATCTGAAAATTCTCTTGATTGCTGTCATATGGGTTTCTTTGGGATCTGCAGAAAATCTTGCAACTATACCTACTGCATGTGCTATATCCGGCCTATTGTGAACTACATATTGCAACTTTCCAATCATAGATCGGTAAAGTGTTTCATCAACAGATGTTGATTCATCATTCTTTGATTTTACAATTGGTAGTCATGGGAGTACTTACAGGTTTAGAATCCTCCATTCCAAATTTCTTCAAGATTTCCTTTATATACTTGGATTGAGTAATGAAAATCTCATTTTTCATTTGCAGTATTTGTAAACCTATAAAATACTTTATTTCACTGATTAATGTCATCTCAAATTCTTTGCACATTTCATTTCCAAAGTTCTTACATAAAGAATCATTTCCACAAAAAATAATATCATCAACAAATATGGCTGAAAGTAGTATTCCAATATCCTCATCATTCTTCATATACATGTTGTTGTTTTCACTTGTCCTTATAAATCCAATCTTGATTAAGTAAGAGTGTATTCTTTCATACCATGCTCTGGGTGCTTGCTTTAGACCATATAATGCTTTGTTCAACTTACATACCTGATCTTTATTCTTGTCTTCAATAAATCCTTCAGGTTGTTCAATATAAACTTCTTCTTCTAGTATACCATTAAAAAATGAAGATTTAACATCCATTTGATATACCTTGAATTTTTTGTAAGCATCATATGCCAACAATGTTCTTACTCCTTCAAGTCTTGCCACAGGTGCAAAAGTCTCACCATAATCTATTCCTTCTTCTTGAGCACAACCTTTGCAAACTAGTCTTGCTTTATTCTGAATGACCTCTCCTTTTTCATTTAGCTTGTTTCTAAAAATCTACTTTGTACCGATTACATTTTTCTCTTTTGGTCTTGGGACCAATGTCCATGTTTCATTCTTCTTGATTTGTTCAATCTCTTCTGTCATAGCATTTATCCAATCTTCATTACTAAATGCCTCTTTTACTATCCTCGGTTCAAATTCAAATATTAGACATGTGTTTTGTCTTAGTTTGTTCCTTGTCATTACTGGATCATCCTTATCTCCTATAATTTGACTTGATGCATGATTTCTTTTGACATACTTGGCTAATATAGGCTCAGTAGGCTCTGTTTGATCTTCTTCATCACTCGGTAACTGATTATTTTCTTCATTTTCATCATCAACTTTCTCGATAGGGCTTCTCGGTTGAACATATACAAACTCTTCATAATCTTCTGGTTCTTTGGAATTTCCTTCATCATTTCTTTCTTCAAATTCATCAATTTTCACATTTGCACTTTCCACTATTTTGTTAGATGATTTGATTAGACATTTAAATGCTTTACTTCTAGAAGAATAACCAAGAAATGTTCCTTCCTCATTTTTTGATCAAACTTTCCATTTTTGTCATCTTTGTGAACATAACATCTACTTCCAAATATTTTAAAATAACTTACATTTGGTTTCTTGTCAGACCAGATTTCATGCGGTGTCTTCAAAGTTCCTTTCTTCAGTTGTACTCGGTTCAGAGTGTAAACTACAGTGTTGATTGCTTCTCTCCAAAATGTTTGTGGTACCCTCTTTTCTATCATCAGGGTTGTGGCACAATCTACAATTGATCTGTTTCTTCATTCAGCTATTCCATTTTACTGAGGTGTTCTCGATGCAGACACTTGTCTCTTTATACCATGATCATTGTAAAATAGATTAAATTCATTAGAAATGAATTCTCCTCCTTTATGTGATCTTAGACATTTCAACTATCTTCCTATTTCTTTTTCAACTCTAGCCTTATACCATTTGAACATTTGAAAGGCTTCTGATTTATCTTTTAAAAACATAACTGGCATCATCCTTGAGTGATCATCCACAAATAATATGAAGTATTTATCGCCATAATAACTTTGAATTTTCATAGGACCACAAATATCTGTGTGCACAAGAACTAAGATTCCTTTAGAAGTGTAGGACTTACTTGTAAAACTTGACTTTGTCATCTTACCCATCTGGCATCCTTGGCATTTTGCATCTATAGGTTTTTCTAAGCTCGGTAGACCTCTTACTCGGTGCTTCTTACTTATTTTGATTAGGTTATCAAAATTTACATGACAAAACCTTTTATGCCATAACCAGGTATCTTCTATTTTAGCATACAGACAGTTGTTCCGAGTTGAGTCAAGATGAAATGTATTACCTTTTGTTTGTCTCTCGGTAGTAGCCAACTTTCCATGTTTGTCATGAACTTTGACACTTCCCTTCTAAAATTCTATTCAGTATCCTGTATTGTTTAGCTGTGCTACACTCAACAAATTATATTTCAAACCTTTAACCCAGTATACATCATCGCATTTAGCATTGTCAAGAAGTGTGATGGAACCTTTACCTTTCACCAAACATGGTGCATCATTACCAAATCTTACATAGCCTCTATCATAATCTTCTAGTTTAACAAACTTGTGTTTATCACCTATCATGTGATGTGAGCATCCACTATCTATGATCCAGGAATCATTTTTATTTATGTGAGATATTAAGGCTTTTTCTTCATACCTTTCTTCATCTGATCCATCTTTGATAGCCACATAAACAACTTCCTCTGTCTTAGTCCCATTAGATTTGTCATCATTGGATTCCTCATTAGCTACTAGGCATGTCTTTCTATCTCTCCTTCTGAAGTCTCGGTGTCCTTTGTATTGATTGTCTTTTTGTCTATCATCTCGGTATTCTCTCTTTTCACTAGATTCTTTGTCAGGACAATTAGAAGCCATGTGTCCTATTATATCACAGTTAAAACATTTTAAAGGTAACTTTCCTTTGTACTTACCTTTTCCTCTTGCCAACCTTCTGGCTAATAGTGCTTCAAACTCTTCTTGCTTTTTGATTTCCTCATATAGTTTGTGTACCTCTTCCATGTTTTTGCGAAACCTCTCACTTGCTCCACTGTGATTTCCTTTAGTATACTTATACATTCTATCATTATAATCATCAAATTCACCAAGATGAAAAGAACTGAATGTAGATTCAACTTTATTTACTGAAGACCCACTGTTATCAAAATTACTTAACGCAAATGCATGTAGCTTAATGATAGTAGCATCCAAGGATATTGGCATGTTTGGTATAGACCTTAATTCATTTATTGTAGAAACTTGAATGGCATAGGCTGGTAGAAGTGTTCTAAGCAACTTACTTGTTACATCCTTTTCTTCAATAGTTCCTCCTACTCCTTTGATTTGATTGACAGTTTCCTTTAACCTTGTACTATATTGGGTTATGTTCTCACCTTCATTCATTCTCATGGATTCAAGTTGACCTCTTAGACTATCTACTTTTGCTCTCTAAACATGTTCATCACCACCATACATAGATATAAGCTTGTTCCACATCGCTTTGGCATCATTGCATCCTTCTAGATCATTAAACTCTAAGTTGGTTAATGCTGATGTTATTTCAATCATAGCTTGAATATCTTCTTGCTTTGCCTTTATCTCTTTCATTATGATCGGGTAGGTGCTAGGTGCAATGTAATGAATTTCTAGATAATATGTTGCATATTCTCCAATTCCTGATAAGTGCAGCTTCATCCTTTTCTGCCATGTGGAGAAACTTGACTTGTTCAGCTTTGGTGCATCCCTTTTATACATCTTCGGATCTTGCCTCAAGTACCTTTAAACTTTTCTTCTAGAGTCCAGAGCTCTGATACCAATTGTTAATAAGATGAGAGGGGGGGGTGAATCATAAAAACTCACAATGCATATATTCATCAGATTCAACCTTGGTAGCCTTTACTGATATGCAACTATAACTATAAATCATTCAAATTCATAAATAGATACACTTAAGACATCATAACATATTTAACACCAGATTTAACATGGAAACCCAAATAGGGAAAAACCACTACGGGATTTCGGACCCACTAAGAAATATACCCTTCTAGAGTATGCTCAGTTAAAAGCCAATCCAATTATAGATTACATAACACATTGCTAGATGTGACCCAGTTAAGGGATTTCCCTCAGACTTGTTAGAGTCTTACACTTTGTTAGAAGTGACCTTGTCAAAGGATTTTAAACACTCATTCAGAATGTTACCTTGCTAGAGGATTTACAAATAAAACTATTAGGTCCACTCGGTTAAGAGATTTCCTGTCACTTGTAAAATAAATAACAATATAAAATATATCTGCAACTTTACATTTGAAATGCTAAAGAATATTCTATGTGCTCAAAATAATCTTATCTTAAGACTTATCTTGCTCCTTGTTGGGCTTCTCAATCTGTTCTTCAATCAGATATTCAATCTTCTGAGCTCAGTGATCACTACTATAGTATCACTATTCTTCTTTTTGGCCGCATACATTGTTCATCAGCTATTTCTTATTTATGAACAATTTCTAATCACTTAATCTCCTTGATCACATTTCCCATGATCAATCATAGCCATCAGATCTTCAAATGTGACTAGGTTCATTGTATTCTTCGATATGAAACATTTTATCTCACCTTGGAAATTGTATACCTTCCTTGGAACTTGTGTAAGGTTATGACTGCTCAATTTATGTTGTAGATCTATCTCTTGTATATTCATTGTCGTAGATTTTCAACAAACTTCTTGTATGATATACCAATCATCCATACATCTCCATCTCATCGGCATCTTTCATTTAATAATGATTTATCCATCCAATGCGTTCTATTGTTACTCGGTAAATACTGAACTTTTACTCGGTAGACATTCTGTCTTCTTTAACCGATATCGATAACCTTAGGGTTTACCGACTAGATTCATGCTCGGTAACATAGAACAATATCAAACCTTTACTCATTCTATAGCTTGAAATCTTTTCTCCTTCTTGTTCAGTCTTCGAATACTCATATATAGGATATCAAAACAATCAAAACAACAAGATCTCATCACTGTCTAACTCAGTAATAGTTGCCCATTGAATAACTTATTATTCTCCTTTATTTTCACTCTTTCTATGTCACTTACCGACATCTTTATACTTATCAAAGCATGCTTATTAAGATATGGCAACATCATACTGAATTAGAAAATCAATTGCTTGACATCAATGACATAATAATATTATTAAGACTGTAATCATCCTTTCACAATTATATCAATAGTCTCCCTTTGTGAAAATGCTAACATAATGAATTAACCAAGCTTCTCCTTCCTGACCAAACAGTAGGTAGGCAACCATTTCTTTTGAACCTAAATGCGGAGAAGTTGACACATCTTAGGAAATGAGCGCAGATTGGTAGGGAATTTCTCTAGAAATGGTTCCTCCTGGATGACTTTCCAAACTACAGTTGGCTTGAAGAATTCTCATAGCTTATAATGTCTGAAAAATTCTACATGGATGGATGGCGAGATTCTTAGGGTAAACCATGAATCTATCAACTACTTGTGCCCTAGCCCCGACCCCCTAGTAGTTTTGTTTTTTTGGCTATTTTCTCATAACCTCACAGGCTCACTCATTTAGGCTTTAAAGCTTTTGAGGGACTCAAACATGTAAAAATTGAAAATTTGTGAATTATATATTAATGATAATTCTGCAAATTCCAGTTCGTTTCAGTTTGCCTCTTATGGATATAAAAATGCTTTTTATTTCATTTTATTATTTTTGCTGCCATCATGCCATGGTAGGATACTTAGCATAATCATTATGTTTTGAAATAGCTTAAGTAGTTATTAATTTGTGTGGATATAAGATTTAATTTTCACCATAAAAAAATAGCAGGTCTATTCTAATTTCTTCTCTAAAGTTAAAGAAAAACTCAGTGTCACTTCTGAGACGACCTTTTCTAAAAGATATTTGAAGTGTTTGACAAAGAAGTATTTGAAAAAACATAATGTCAGGGATTGGCTAGAAGTGATAGCATCCAATAAGGATCACAATGTCTATGAGCTATGTTTTTTTTTGTCTGAGCTACGTTATTTCATATTTTGTTAAACAATAGAAATAAATTTAATACTATGATCTTTTTTATGTAATGTTTCTTCCTCTATATTTAATATATAAAAAAATCCAGTTGATTCCATTAATTATTTGTACATTGATTATCATTGATTATAATTTTATAAATTTATTAAAAAAAAGATGTTTATCTCGTGAAAAACAAGTGAATTAAAAGTCCAACTTACTTGTAATTTTTTTTGCATGATTTCAATATAAAAAAAATTCCAACTAACTAGATACATGTACATTGAACACTGAAGATACATGTACATTGAACATTGACAAAAAATAAAGGCTATGGCCAATGGTACGATGAAGCATCAAGTGACGTGGCGTTTGGGTGGCAAAAATCTTATGTATAATGGGACCCACGAGAACTAACAACATATATGCAGTGATATTGCCTTATGGACCTATGGTACGCACATCACTATCATGAAAGTGAATGGTTAACATTTAGCGTTTATGTGGCTTTAATGTCAGCTTGTGTGTACAAATTATGTAGTTGAACTAGTGCATGTAGAGGAATGATGCCAGAGTTAATGATTAATTTCAATGGTCGTTGTTGTTGGATTTCAGAAATTATAATTGAGTGAGGTGTTTAAATCTTGGGTGGATTGGAAGTCTTAGTATCATATTCTCAGCACTTGTAGTATTTTCTATTGTCTTAGGTTTCTTAAGTAGCATGGAAGCCAATTTATCCTTCCATACTAATAAGAAATTAGTCCCATTTCTCAGATGATTTATGAACAGGAGGCTGAAAGGTTTGTTCTTATTTAAGGATGAGCAGTTGTACGAGAGTGTGACAATGTTGTTGGGATAGGAAACTGTCCGTGTAGGTCATCACTATAGGACAAAGATGGAGGCATATTCATTGATTTCCACTTGGGGTTTCCAATTTGAGGACAAGGTGGACAAGGTAAAAAATGCCCTAAGAGTTGTAATTGTTGGGCACTACTTGTTAAATTTGGATAGTGTGTGTGCTCATGTGGTCCCAAAGGTGGGTATTTTTCCTAAGGCAAGGGTGGCTAGTCTGGTGGTGCCACTACCGCTCATTCGATGGGCTAATGATGATTTGAGAGAAATATGTAGAGCTCTTTCTTGGTGTGGGTGGAAGGCCATCAAATTGTTTGCAAGGTTGATGCAGTGTGATGAGGTTTTAACAGTCCTTCATGAAGTGGCACGTGCAAAGGTGGGTCGAGAGTTGTGACAGACCCAAGACCACCCAAGTAATGAAGCGGCTCTCAGAATTCTATGATGACCCAAAGTATAGGCCATTTTTGGGTTAATCTGTTTGTATCTTTTTGTTCCATGTCCATTTCCTCCCCAGGTCCAACTTTGTATGTATGGGGGGATGTCTGCTACAAATTTTGGTATGACGAATTGGAATTCTAGGTTTTTTGCATGTTGTAGGGTTTTATTTTTTGTTGGGAATGGTGGGTTTGGCCCTTGGGGGTGTTTTTTGCGGTAGCAGATCTCTGGTGGTTTTACTATACCACCTATACTTGCATATTTGTAATATTTTATTTCCAAGTAATACAATACAAAAATTATCAATAAAAATAAATAAAATATCATGCAAGTTTTGACATTACATATTTAAATTGTATATTTAATTCATTATAAAGTTATATACTTTCGTCTATTAGATGAGAACAAATCAACAACATGAGGGGTATTTCGGGCCAAATGTAGGAATGATAAACATATTTTGCAAACTTCTAACGGAAGACTTCCATAAACAATAAACATTTAATTATCATTAAATTCTAAATTTGTAATTATATACTTAATTAAATTTAATAAGCTCTATTTCAACATAAATTGAAAAGGATTAAAAATTCTTTTAAACCATTCTCAAAAAGTGACTCGTGTCTATTGATGTGGCTAAAAAATGGCAAAATTCCTAGGACCCACGACAACTGACAACAGATACCATCATTCATTGGATGAGCACAGATCAACGACTTAGGGTGGATTTCGGCCCGAATGTGGGAAGTAAACACATTTGTGAGAACTTCACCCGGAATTAAATGTTTTACATTTAATTAACTATAGATAAGTCTATAAAGGTCTATTTCGGGCAGAAGTTGAAAAGGATTAAAAAGACTTCAAAAATAGTCCAAAAAAGTGATTGGAGTGTGACGTGCCTGAAGAATGGAAAAAGTCACGGGACCCATGACAACTGACAATAGATACCATCATCTGTTGGATGAGCATAGATCAACGGATTAGGGTGGCTTTCGTTTTGAATGTGGGAAGTAAAAACATTTTTGAGAACTTGACCCGAAATTGAACGTTTTACATTTAATTATCTATAATTAGGGTTTATTTTAGGCAGAAGTTGAAAAGGATTAAAAAGACTTTAAAAATAGTCAAGAAAAGTGACTCATCACTCGATTCTAGTGACGTGTCCACTGTCCTCAGAATTTAGACTAAAGCAATCAATGTTTTGTCCTTCGACGATGAATAGATATTAATAATAATTTATAAAATTACAACAAGATTCTAGAATTTTTTCCCTTTAGGTATTACTTTTGTATTTTTAAGTGTTTTCAAAATAGGTGACTCATTATTATAATCATATTTCATTTGATGGACAAACCAATAAATCAAGGGAGATTCATAAACAACTACTAGATTGAGGAATGCAAGTTGCAATAGAGTTTGTCTGCGCCAATCTAGTGAAATAGAAATTTCAGGTAAAATCTAGAACACCTACATCCTGTGTTTTTTACTTTTTTTAATCTTGTGGTTCAATTTGAGGGTTAGCATTTTTAGGATTGTATCTAGAATTATTTTAAATTATTAACAATAACAGGGATGGGGAAACTGGGAAGCAGTATTTCAACAGGAAGCCAAGTGAAAAAAATAGACCTAACTGAACTCGTTAAACCACCAGGTTTCACTGATGAATACCATGATATTTATGACCTTGATATCCATGGTGAAAAGTTAAAACAAAGAACAAATACAATCGCATTATGGGATGCTGGATTGGGAAGCATGGTGTTACTTGAAGTATTCCCTTGCCCTAAATTTGTCATGGTCTGTACTGAAAATTATGATGAAGATAAAAAATCAATTGTCAATAAAAATATAAAAGAGGAAATTTTATCCATAAATGTGCGAGAATTTTCTCGTTTGTTGAACCTAGGCTTTGAAGCACAAAACTCAAACATCCACATTGACCTAGGAAAGTTGGCAGAGAATTATCAGAGTCTCGATCCAATTCATAGAGATACATTTATCAGAGCTCTAATAATGTGTGTTACTTTGTTGGATTGAAATCATAAGCCTCCTTATGATTGTAACATTTTTGTTCCATGAGTTCGCGATACTATTTCCTTGCTGACATTTTTCTTGGGATTGGAAAATGATAGGGAAGTGGGTGCTAGCCTTCTTGAAATGATTTCTACTATCCATTGTGTAAGTCAACCAGTAAGATATAATTTTGTTGAGCACGTTGTTTAATACATGCAAAAACAATTACTAATGATCAAAAAGGTTCTTGTAAGACATTTAGGTTCTCATCCTACTTGTGCTATCTTCTTCTATCCAAGTATCATGCAATATTCGAAAGCAACAATCTTCACATTGTGAACCATAAGATTGATGATAAGACTTAGAATAGAATAGAGTGTCCAATATATGAATGGACACCAAAGATAAGGATGCATGATAATAGGAAGAACTACAACCATTTTGTAGACTTCTTTTTGGCACCAATGCATAATGAAATTACAAGCACTCCAATGCCTAGATTTCCTGTGTCTTGTAGACATTGCATTCATCTCATAAGTCAAATACAATTGGCTGGCTGGTTCTTCATGGAAGAATACACTATGTTAAGTTTTTATGAATCAGTAGTAAAACCCTACAGACTTCCACTACATGTGACAGAGAGGATATTTGCATTGGAATATTTATGGAAGTTGGAGAGAACATATAGGCACTTTCATGGTCAGAAAAAGAAGAGCATATTTCCTTCCTTCCCTTTCTCATGTGGAGGGTTCACATTTGAGATAAAAGCATTCAATGTGGCACATGATTTTTCAATAGTTTTTAGATTTGGTGATGAGAGTCTCTAGTATTATGATCCAATCAGTGTATTTCAAGCAAGGCTTAAGAAAAATGGGAACTCTTCAGCATTATATCAACATGAAAGTAAACCATTGCTAGAAAAGCTTAGAAACATGGACTCTTGGGATGAGGTAAAAAAAGAGATGGAGAAAAATTTCAATGACAATAACATTTCAATAGAATAATTGTCATCACAAATTATGCCATTGCACACATAGAGGACAACAGATGAGGGCATCCAAAATAGGAGCTCCTACAATTTCTACCAAAAATTTGCTAATACATCTAACAAATCTATTCCCAAAACAATATGTAAGAATGTAAAGACATTTATTGGACTCAAACCAAAATAAATGATTTTTGGACTATGAGGAAGAATCTCGGTGAACCAAAGACCAATGTAGAATTTGAGTCCATCGATGAGGATTAGAGTTTAGCAAATTGTGGAATATGGAGCATCTCACAATAGCATATGACAGGAGTGATGATGAAAATAAGTATGAGGTTGAGCCCACTCCAACAACTACTATAGTCCCTAAAATATTAGGTGGAGTCAATGAGTCCATGAAAGAAAAATATAGCAAAGGGGCAAACATTGTGGAAAAAATAGGTTTTGAAGGTGGTGGTCTAGGACCTAGAGGAGAAGGCATTTGGTATCCATTGTAGGTACAACTTCCATTAGATTCAAAATCAAAAGCTCTTGTTAAACCAGTCATTAGACTTGATTTGTCAAATTCATCATGGAAAGGTACTTCTCATTACCCTCAGGGTCCACCTGCATTTGTTATGGGTTCAAATCCACAACCACCACCACATCATGGTATTCCCATTGGTGGTGAATCAAGTGTCACTCTTAGTGGTGGGGAATCTGGGGATAATATTCTTATTAGTATTCAGTCAAGTGTCATTGTGATTGGTGGGATTGGCATGGGTACTACTATTGATACTAGTTGTATTGGTGTTGGACAAGTGCAACAATAAAATATCTCTCACAAGAGGCCACTAGTGGTAGATACTCATACTATTCAAAATTCTATATCAAGTTCCATTGCCACTACAAAACTATCATTTGCAACTTCAAAATAGACCCCTTAAAAGACTATAAAAATTACACATGCAAGTGACAGTGGGACAGGATCAGGAATGGTTATTGGCACTCCTCGTAATGCATTAGTTAAAACCACAAACATAGGTGGAACTGGAGCCTCTGCTATTTCACCTTTCAAACATTCAATTGCTTCAGCAAGCCCAGATTTTAAATTTCATGATTACTATGAAATTTTAAACACACATCAAATGCAAATAAAGAAAAAAAGAAAGCATTGCATAGGGTTTCCCTGACTGAAGTTTTAGACAAACAACCTCCAAGGAACAGGGTATTTTTAACACATGACCCACACAAAGATATGATGTAGTTCATGGTTCTTATGCCCCCAAATAAATATAAAAAATCCACCACACAGTCAAATAAATCCCTTTGAATTTCAAGTTAGCACCCTCCAAATGGATTTTTCCAAAGTACAAAATGTGGACAAAATTAGTGTGTCAAAAAGGACTAATGAAGTGGTCTACACTTCACTGCTAAAGGTGGAGAGAAAAAAATAAACTGGAGAAACAAATAGAAAAGTTACAGGAAGACCTAGCAAAGGAAAAATCAAAGAGGAAAGCAATAGATAACAAGTGCAATTATTTATAGAAAAGGATAAAAAATTTGGGCTCTGTAGTAGAAATTGTAGAGAAGGAAAAGATGGATGCATAATCGAAGGACCTGAGTGAAAAACTGGCTAAAAGCAATAAAAAATTTGATGATGAAAGAGCCAGTTTTCAAAAATTATGCAAAAGTTACGAGTTTGTTAGTGCTGAAATAAAAAAAATGTAGGACCTATTGGATCATGAGAAGGAAAAAGAAAAACATTTGTAAGCAGAAGTAGAGGAAGAAAGACAAAAATGCACACAAATGAAAGACGACCTGCACAATGCAAATGATAAAATTAAAAATTTGGAGGATAGATTGAGACTTAATATGAAAAATACAATTAAGTATATACAAGAAAACATTTGATGACAAATAATGCAAAGGAGTGACAAGTTGTGTGAATGGTTTGAATTGAATGAAAGTTTGGGATTAATTTATATGAAACTCAAAGGGCACATTGAGAAGAGGATACATTTTTATTCAAAAGAGGATATGGCAAAATAGATTTTGCAAGTATTCTACAGTACCAGTGACATTTATTTGGAATCCAAGGGAATTAATAGCCACATTGATGCCATAGTTAAGACATCATTTATCCTTCAAAAATGCCAAAAACTAAGGGAAACATTAGAAGTTATGGATAAATGTAAAAAAAAGATATTGAAGCTGCAAGAAAAGACAACTACTTTGATTAAACTTGGTTTGCCTAAGACCATTGACCCATCAAATAAATTCATTGGAAAAGAAACTTACAAAAAAACATGGAGATAAAAATGAAGTTTGATTTAGACTTGCTTCCTAAGTACACAACTCCCCAAAGCTTTATGAAATTCATCAAACCATTTACAACTTTGAATGTGGTATTGGGTGAAATAGTGATGTCAAGTCACTCTTCTAAATATGGATTGTTGATGAAGTTGCAGTTGACTTTCCATAGTTTAAAGGTGGAGCACCCTACAAAAACAAGCACATAAATCTCAAGAATCATAGTATGTATTGCATAGTTTTCTACTTTTACTCTTAATATCAAAGTTTTATGTTTTTTTTGTTTGGAATTTGGTATTGCTTGAAATAACTCTATTTTATGAGCAGGAAAAACCAACACTCACTATTGCTAATCCAACCTATGAATCTATGATGCACAGTGTAAACCTTCAGCCTGTAAATTTGTATTCTCAAATTCCTAAGTTTTAACATTTCTACATTTCTCTATTTCTAATTACTAGGTTTTGGGCACTGCTATTATCTATATTTGATTTGTCAGGGATTGAATTAATATTTAATTTTGAACTCTGTTTTTGAATAGGAGACATTAGACATGTATCAGTTATTAAATTGCTAATCTAGCCTGTAATGGCCATGTAAATTTGTGTTGATTTTGTGATATTGATGGTAGTAGGGATGATATATTTAATGTTTGATGCCTTTGTAATTAATTTTTATGTTGAGTCTTCACATGTTGCAAATCGACATGAAGCTGTTGTTGCTCCCTTGTTTCTATAAAAGGGAATCTAGGGTCATTTGCAAAGGGTTCTAAAACTTTGTATTGACTTTTGCATGAAGATTCACACAGAGTGGTGTATTGAATGAATTGTATCATATGGCTATATTTTCAAATAATTAATGAAAATATAAGTTATCAACATGTCTGAATAAACATCTATGTATCAATTAACACATTATGGTTTTTTATTATGCTATTTTAAATCTGAAAAATGAAAGTTGAAAAATACAATTACAAATCAATATTGAATTCTAATTGAAAAAAGTTGACAAACTCATAAAATATCATCAAGTTATCAACCATAATAATATGCTTTTGTGATATCAATGATGAGATAGAGTAATAAGATTAATAAATACCAATATCTTACAGTTGTCATTCATCCTCATCAAATTCAAAGCTTTTTTGATTCTTGTCTGTGTTTTCTTCACTCTGAGTCTGCATACCTTCATTGAATTGCATCTCAATGCTGCCAGTAGGTCTAGTACATGAGTCAATAGTCCCACTGGAAATTTGGTTTGAAGTATTTCCCAAACCTCTTCTTTCACATTTGGACCTCCAGATTTGCAATGCCCTATCGTAAGGAAAAGTGTGGACATCATACCTAGATGTATAAAACCTCAAGCAATTTTCCAATTTTTTGTCTAGTTTGTTTATTAGCTTTGATTTTAGGAACCCCAAACCACTGAAAACTCTCTCATCTTCCACCGAACCCAATATCATGGTAAGAAATAAATCAACAAGCTTCAAATATTCTGGCATTGAATCACAAAATGCTTCATTCTCAGCTATATATTTCCAAAGCCTTTTTATTGATCCCTCTTCACGGGGGTTCTCCATTCTGACATATTGTTCCTTCATAGTTTATGCAAAATGAGATGATTTCTCTCTAAAATGAGTTTCATATAATATTACATTTATAGTTACTCCATTAAATTCTATAGATATGCAAAATTATTTTATCAAAGTCAGTAGCTTACTTTAAAAATCAGTTGCACTGTTGAGGCTCCAATATTGAGGAAGCACAATAGACATGGCTTCGAGTAGGTTTTTAGGAGGGAATCTGCTTCTAATTTGTGAGGAAAGATCATAGGTAATTTTCTTCACAGAAATAGTTAAAAACTCAACAATCTTGTCGAAATCTTCCCTTGTAACTCTTGCTAGTTTCTTCCTGGGGCACTTTCCTGGTTCCTCGGGGTCAATCATGGCATAGAAGTGCATTGGTATCTCAACTACCCGTACATTGGCACATACCTCCCCATTTGCACTGATTTGTACAAAGTTATTAGGATTGTTCAATTCTATGAGTGTCTGCCACTTAACAAATTTTTTATCAGATGGTGTTGGTTGATTTCGATAGATATTGTTAAGGGTAATGCATGTCATCTTACACAGTGTAGCATATTCTGCAATATACAAAGCTCTTTTTTGGGTAGCCTTCATAATATTCCTCATTTCCTCTAGCATGGGTAGAAGAGATGCTAAAGTTAAGAGTGTCTCTAGATTACTTAACCTCCAAAGAAGGTCAAGAAATTTCGGTTGCTCTGATTAGTCACGAGTTGTGTGAAATAGTCCAATCAAGGATGGATATTCTAAAAAAAATTGATGTGTTGGACCATCCAAAGAGATCCATCTGGTATCATTATCCTTGAGAAGCTTGTTCCCATCATTTATTCCATCAGCAAAGTGTTGAAATTCCATAAATTTGTTGGGACTTCGACATAAGTGTGAGTAGATCTCTTTGATTAAAATTTTACTGAAGCATACTTGCTCACAATTCCAAAAGCTAGATTCATTCAGTGAGCCATCCAGTGAATTGCAGTAATGTATGGTGCAAATAAAGTTTTAGTCTTTGTACAAAGATCGTTCATGTGACCTTGCATTACTGAAGCTCCATCTGCTCCAACACACACCATTTTTTTGGCAATTGTCATGCCATCCATGCCTCCATATTCAATTAAACTTATATTTACTAATTGAAATTAAAAAATTTGTTGTCGCACTCTCCTTCATTTTAGCAATAGATGGTAGATGAGGTTGGCGGGTATGATTCTATAGAGTATAAAAATGCATGCATATCCATGAAGTATTATCTATTTCTATAACTTCGTCTAAAGAAAATGCAATAAAGTTTGACTCTCTTATTTTTCCTTTACATCTTCTTTTTCAACCTCAGCAAGACAACTTGCCCTTTCCCATCCATTGTTTACTAACCAGTGACTATTAGGATAGTTAGGAACTTTCAAAAAGTGTAATAAACCCCTAATTGATGGTATCTATCATAGTACACCCTCAGCCCAAAATATAAAAAACAACTCTTAACTGAACAACTTTTCTCAGTTGTTCTATTTGCATTGCTTTTCTAAAACTAGCTTCAATAGAACCTTTAACTTCAACAGGCTTCGTCTATATTTTCTCATGAAAATAATAATCTTCAACATTCGTCACATGCTTACATTCCTCCTTTGTTTTCCATCTTATCACTAATTTTTCAACTTCGTCTATCATTTGTTTTTTCATAAACTTTACCCATATGCTTTTCTATGGTGTCAAATTTTAGGTGCAACCTAATTTTCTTGTTATGTTTCCAAGTGCAAATCTTACACCTTCATTCTATTTGAGGCTCGCCTTCAATTGGATTCTCCACTAGTTCAATGAATGGATACTTTGATACCCAAATAATTTGAAAATTTCTCACTGACATATCCCACTCCTGATCCTTTTTTATTGTCGTTGATCCTTTTTTGATCTGGCTTTTCTTTTCCCCTTCCATGCATTATCATCAATGGGATTATCACCCATGTCGATTATACCATTCCGACTAACTTGGGCATCAACCAGATAATCTTCTTCAAGATAATCCTGATCTAAGATATCAAGTTCGCCTCTGTCTTCAATAGGTGGTGTAGGTTGTGAATTTTGTACTTGTACTTGTGATGATGTACCTTCCTAATTTTCACCACAATCTTTTCCAAAGCCATAGTACAAAGACAACATTTTATGTTTTGATGGTCTCTCATGGCCTTCCCCACATTCAGATTTCCTACCCTTCTTCTTGTTTGACATCTCCAATGAAATAAAGGCTGTCAAAAAAATATCAATTTGTTGAAGAAGCAATAATAGACTATAAAGTATAATATATGTTTCATTGGCCCTATGACCTACAATCTAGATGTCTGAGGTTTGAATCACCGGTTGACCACTTGGCATTGACGGATCCCCACTGAATAAGGATGAACTCAACAGTGCAACAGATATAGATAAATTCATAATAATATTATAACAGTTCAAAAATATGATTGCTCACCTTTAGGTCACTAACAGTCACCAATGCAGTCAACAACAATGATTTTCCTTGGTTTGAAACTTCACTATTGATCCAAATTCAGAGCCTAGAACCCACTAGATTGTGTAGAGATAGATCTAATCTTTGAATGTATTTATACCAATCCTTATATGACGAATTCCGCGGGAATTATATATGGTATACAAATATTTGGCGAATCCCACGTAACTATAACATGACTTCTGTAATTTTTGAGGCGATTATGGGTTGTCCAAATAATTGGCAAATACAATATAGTTGGTGAAAGTTGGGGTGAATGGAGATACGCGTCAAAAAAATGTCAGGAAAATTGGGTCCTCCTCGCTAACAAATCATCATATTCCTATAGGTGAATTATGGTCGTCTATTAAGGCAACCTTGGAGAAAAATTAAATTTACTGTGTGTCCATCGTATATTGTATTGGCAAAATCCTTGCATCGAAACATTTAATTACATAAAACATATGGCGATCGGGCCGTGAATTTGATGAAAATTGATAATGTTCTAGTGACATGGCCACCCCCAGTCACTACCAAATATTCTCCATTTCCCATGTCACCGACGTGAAAAATTTGCCATTGACGAATATTCACCACTAAAGTAATCTATGTCAATAACCATCCTAGCATTACACAAATTCTAATATTTCTATACATCACTACATCAGTGATTTTCAAGAAGGTTTAAGTTTCAATAGATCCTAAGAAGGAAAGTTACAACTTTAATAATTAAATCACTATTTTGAAACCAATACATAGCCTAGAACCTACAAATAATGTATTTCTTCTAGTTGAAGGTGTAGATAAAGACAAATATTAAATGAAATACATATAACTACACATAAATATTCATCAATGGATGCATTGCAAACAATAAAGAATCTTTAGAGAAGGTAAATAACTATTTTTTATTGAGAAAATGTGCTCTTTACAACAATATACACGTAATGTATTTCTTCTAGTTGATGGTACAGAGAAAGACAAATATTAAATTAAATACATATAACTACACATAAATATTCATCAGTGGATGCATTGCAAACAATAAAGCATCTTTAGAGAAGGTAAATAACTATTTTTCTATTGAGAAAAGGTGCTCTTTACAACAACATACACGTCTAAAAATGAGAACAATACTCTATTGAGAAAAGAGGTAAGAACTTCTACAATATTAAAAAAAAAAAGAGAAAGAAAGAACTCTCTTCAAAATATTGAAGCTAGTCAAACTATATCCTCATCCTTTTCAATGTGAGCAAGAATAGGGGATGATAAGGTTGTTTAATGTCTTTTCTTCACCCATTTGTTGCAACTTTTGGCACTAGATGAAGTCTTTATCTTGATTGATTTCCTAAAAACTCCAAAGTGATATTAGAAAAAAAGAATATTGACCTTTTCAATCACTATCCTTTCTTTGTTGGACCTAAATTTACTCCCACTACAATCTTCCACTTAATTCCCTAGATGTTTGTGACCTATCTCTTTGCACTTTAAAGAAGAACCCAACTGCTCATATAATTGCCCAGCCATTAAGACTTGTTTCCCACCCTTATAGGCTAATAGATGGTGAATCTTGCTTCATTTTTGTTCTTGAAAAATACGATGAATATTGGTGAACTAAGAGTGACCTAAGTGGTTTATTGTGGCTCCAAAGAAAACCCATAAATTTATTTTTCTTCAAGATGTACCAATTTTTCTCCTGAAGGCTAGATCTCTCATAAATTCGAAAAGAACTTAGCAGTTTTGGAGCTCTTATACCATGTAGAAGTTGATGATAAAACCACATAAGTTGAGACTTATCTACAAGAAAAACCCCTATCACACAAAAAAGATCAAGCAAAGATTGATCTTATGCAACCTTGAGAGAAAATTTATCCAGAGAGGAATCTAATATTTAGATTAACTTGTAGTGAAATTGGAGGATGACAAATGAATGAATTGCTTGCTTTTGTAAAAAGTACAAGATGCCCTAATCCTAAAATTGGGAGAACTAAAGAAAAAGCATGAGGAGCTAAATTAAGGTCAACTACAAATTGGACTAAAGCTAGAAAAACAAACCCGAAATGAAAAATAACTAAGTTTATCTTAAGCAAAAAAATAATTAAAGGAACTAATTAATAATAACTAGATAAATGTCCTAATTACTCCTACAGTTAGAATTCAAATGAAATACTTAATTGTATCATAATAAACTTTAATTTTTATCAACTTTTACAAGCTTATTAAAGTTATCAATATAAAATTACACGTTCATAATCGAATGCCACAACTCGACTAGAGTCAGCTTAATTATAGATATTATAAGGAAAATACGAGATTGCACAACCCTATATAGTATGGGCCCTTACAAACACCATTGCAATTTGTTACAAGTGGATATGCATATATCCACCCAAGATATAGAGGCCTACTGAATAGCACAATAACAAGAGAGAACAATAGAGACAAGAAAAAACTATATTCTCATCAATGATCAATAAACTAGAACTGCCTAGATTCTATGAGAAATAAATAATGTAAATAAGCCTACTTATATGTGTAAGAAAAAATGAAATGAGAGCACACAATAATGACATGTGGCTTAATGAGATGCAAGAGTAGGTGGGAGTAGTTATAACTCAACTGCTCAACACAAATACCTATGTTGTTGGCATATGATGATGTTGTTGGTATATGATGAAGCAGTGACAATGTATGTTGTCATTGATGTCAATAAGTGCTCAAGAAGGTGAACTGGTATGAACCGATATGAAGATCAGAATAAGTGCTCAAGCAGGTAAACCGGTATGAAGATCGAAAGTGGTTATGGTCAACCAGGATGGAGTGGACCAGTGTCGGGGTTCACTAAGTATGACTACTAGTTGTAGTCTCAGTTCATCTTTAGGGTTACCAGTATGACTTGTGCGGTGCAACCAATGATGTTTTATGACCAGTTAGTTAAGGAATAAGGATAAGGATTGAGATGCCACGTCAGTTGTGTACACATGAAGGATTTGTTTGAGGATCTTGCGCATGAAGTTTGAATGCATTGAATGTCTACCTCAGGAATGAGCATTTTTTTTAGCGGTGTATGAAGAACGCATGATGGGTTACTGAATTCCAGATGCGGTGAAGATTGGATGATGCAGAATTTCTTGAGATCTATTTTTGATCATGTCATTCTATGTAATGTGTTTGGACGGTCAGCATTGGACCGCTTGTAATTTTGAAATGTTTAGGGTTTAGGGTTTATGCTACCGGCCTAATTGTTGTCTATAAGGTCGATGAGTTTTGATTAGCAAGATGTTGGAAAAATTTGTTTGTGTCCAGGTGTTGGAGATTTGATACTTTCCAAACTAGAGTGTGATTGCAGAAGAGAGGAACTGAAAAGGATCTGCCTTAGCAAGAAGTGCTATTCTCAAATCAGTATTTTACCTGTTGTCTTCTAACCATTTCAACAGAAGGAAAATCCCTTGACTGGGTAGCTTTAATAGGATTTGATGTAAATCTTCTAACCAAGTGGCTCAAGTTCACTGAGTTATTTAAATCCTCTAGCGAGGTAACTCTTAACAGAGTTTCAACCTTTAACAGGGTACATAGCCATCCCTTAACTGGATCAATTCCTAATAGGACCTTATTGTAAAGTCTTTAACTGAACTAGGCTCCTTAATAGAGCGGACTTCAAAAGAGTTGACAAACAAGCTTGTGGGTATTCATCCCCACCGTGGTTTTTCCCATTTGGGTTTCCACGTGAAAAATCTATGTTTTATGGGTTGTGAGTTTTTCATGTGATGATTGTGTGATTTTGATTTAGTTAGATATGCATGCAATGTTAAATGGTTGTGGTATTATTGATACAACTCATGAATGATTAAACTGGTGAAGTAGCTATCAAGATTTCAGGTCTATTGAATGTTGTCTGAAGTATTTCTATTTAACTGGTATTGCTATGGTTAAGTACAATGGTGAAGACAACCGGTTATCTGTGTTTTGATTTGTCAAAGTGTTGGGGCAAGTTTTTGTGTATTGATTCACCCCCCTCTCTATACTAGTTAGGATCTTAGTAGTTCATCATTATTCATCATATGCATCCTAGGAAATGATAAATGCCAACTATCCTAAGAAACTCTCTGAGCTTAAGTAAAGTGTGATTATATCCTAAGAGATAATAAAATAAATTAATTACACCATCCCCTCTTAAGTGCAACTTAGGGGAATATGAATTCAAGCTAACATTGCAAAATGGGTCTTGGCTACTAGACCATATTAGGTAACCATGAACAAATGCAATGCAATTATTCACAAATGAAGAAATGGAGACAGAGAGTTTTTTAGTGGTGAATCTTCGCCAATTGGTGAATTCTGCATGAATAGTGAGGGGCACAATAGTGATCAAATCGCACAGAATTTTGAAGAACAATGCAAATATTTTTCATCTGGTTTCGCCATTGACCACACACTGTCGACGTGCATACCTGTAATATTTGCCTAGAATCACTTGGACGTTCACCTCTGCTATTTGCCAACCATAGTAAAACGACCACGTACCTAGGACCTAATTCGCCAATGGTAAATTAAATGTTCATTGCATGCTTTGGCCAAATTCACCAATATTAATTAAAACATTATAAGCATTCGAGGCCCATTTCACCCCGCTTAAATTAAATGTTCATTGCACGCCCATGCAATTCACCAAAAATACAATTAAATTAAATGTTTATTGTCAATTGCGATGCCCGGGCCCTGCACAATTCACCAAAAATGCAATCATGAATTGCTATAAATACACTATTTCTTACACTCTTTCTTACAATTTGTTTGTGTCTGATTAGTAAATTGGGAGCTCTCAGAGTCTCGAGTCTCGATTTGCATTCCGCAAATTGAGTTGGAAAGTTGAAGTTCATTGTAGGGTGGAGGGCCAAAGTTACAATCCTGCAACACAGGCCCAGGAATTCATTCCTGATTCCTGATTCAGAGAATTGAGAAGGCATAAAGGTGAGTAATCATTTCTTCATACTTGATAGTATTAGTTTTAACTTTTAATTTGTAGTGAGAGGTCAAGACTCAAGATGTCACAGTCAAACATGGGTGAGACTCCTCAGGGTGGTGAAGGGATTGGGATGTCAGACAAGGGTAAGACTTCTCAAGGAAGTGAAACTGAAGGGATTGGGAGGCCATAAAAATTCCCAAAAATTAAACTTAAAGATAGTACCATAAAGTCTTTTTTTGGAATTGGCAAAGTTTCTGGTCCATCAACCTCTGCAGTTGCAGAACCCATTCATGGTAGTTCACCACCACCACAAGGTGGGATTTTCATTGAGTTAAATGCATCAAATGAGGATGACAATACCGAAATAGCAGAAGATGTTCTAAGGGATACACACAATGAGATACCATTGGCAAATGCAAATGCTAGTACTGAAGATGATGTTGGTAGGAAGAAAAGAAAAAGGAAAGTAAAATTGGGGCAAGAGTCGGAGATGACAAGGAGTTTTAAGATTGATTGGGTAGCAAAGTACCCATTCATTGAACCAGTCCCAGTGGGAGAAAACTTCCCCCCAAAAGAGAGATGAACACTTAAAAGAACTATCAAAGAAGAATGAGAAGGGAAAAACCTCGAGTAAGGAAAAATTCCCCCCATAAGAGAGAATGGATAATTCAACTCAATTCCCTAATGAAATATCCTATACCGCCAAGAGAGCTCACAATTGATGAAACTTTACCTCAATGAAGGGTTTGGTAAAGATGTCTACAACCTGCTCTGTTGTGGGACAATACTAAAAATCAATGACCTACTCATATATTATCTCTCTGATGTAATGCACATGGATCTTGATGTGTTTGGTACTCCAATGGTGATTCGAGCTCTTTGAGATCTAAATGGCACTTAGATTGTCACAATGACGGACTGTAGGTTGTGGAGTGTTGAAGCCAAACTTGAATAGAATATTTTGGAGCCAAATAGCCTCAGCTACTACACTAAAAATCTCTCAATACTCAGCCTTAGCTGAAAAAATAGCAATAGCATACTACTTATTACTCTACCAAAAAATGGGTTTAGGATTAATACAAGGTTTTAGCTTGAAGTGTACTTACAATCATCAAGATTGTGAGCCCAATTGGAGTTTCTATTAAAAACCAAGGTAAGTCTTGTACCTATTGTATAATGAATCCCAAAGTGATGTGTACTTTGTATGTAATGCAAGATGCGCTCAAAAGCTTTCTAATGAAGCTAATGTGGTTCCTACATAAAGTGTGAAACCAAGCCAACCATAAAGGAAATATCAGGGTGTGTGTGAGTCAAGTAGATGAGACTCCTATCAAGCTGATGATACAATGTGGCATCAACAAGTGGAGTGGACCACTTTCCCTCAAGGTTGACTCCTAAAAGAAAGGATGTCCATGTAGGATTACAATAAGCCATGTGGAATCAAGCTATAAGATCAAGAAAATACTTGGACTGAGCAAGAGTAATCCCAGAAGAATATTGTGATATCTCAATCTCAAGAAATTAGTGCAAAAGGACCAAGTCATTCATAACAAATATTTCATGCAAAGCAGATTTGACATTGTCAATAATAGATGAGGTACTCCATTTAATTATCAAGTCATCAACATAGAACACAAGTTGCAAATGTGAGTCATATTGCTGCAAAATGTAGGCATTTGGATTTGAATGATGCCTGATGAAACCTATTAAGAGAAGAAAGGAATCCATCTTGGCACACCAAGTCCTAGGGGCCTTCTTGAAGCCATATATAGAATTCCTCAATTGGTAAACCAAATAAGAATTCTTAATTAATCCCTACAGTTGCTCAATATAAATCTCCTCTTATAGATCCATGTGAATAAATGCACTCTTCACATCCATTTGATGTATATCCCAACCATGAGTTGCATCAATAGAAAGTGTCAAGTGAAAGAAATTTATCTTAGCAACATGGACAAATGTCTCTATATAATCATCATCAGGAACCTACGAGAAACATTTTACTACAAGCCAAGCTTTGAAATTATCCACACTTCCAACCACTCTATACTTAGTCTGATAGGTCCACTTAGATTGAACCATATTTCTCCCCTTAGGGAGAGGAACTAAATCCCATGTGTTTTTCCACATCAAGGGACTATACTCTTCCTCCATTGTTGAATCCCACTCGAGAAATTTTTATGCTTCCTAAAAGGAATGTCATGTTGGCCATTCACTAGAATTGATTATGTGTTGCATTAATGATTTGTCATTGATGTCAACACTAGTTGTTTGGATTCTTTACCAGCACCCTTCTGCTCCTAGTAGGTTAAGTGGTTTCTAGTTAACTTGGATCCAGTATGATCCAGTAAGCTCTTATACAATCTGGTGATGGAATTGGCTTATTCATGATACTCATACTCATATTTGGTCAGTTGGTTTTGGTCTGGAGATCGGGTACTATCCTACTTTCTTAGAAGCTTGATTTCTAGTTCCAGCAAGGGTTTCTGCCAAAGCTTTTGATGGAGATCTTTCATGACTACATTAGTGGTGTTGTTGCATCTTCTGATAGAGTTTCAGGATGTTGTTAGTGATCATGCTTGAGACTTGGCATTTGGAGATCATTGTTGAAATTTGTGGACCTATAGTTGGTCCTGGTTGATCTAGGTTATGGACCGATATTTATGTAACATGTGGATTAGACCTATTGATGTATTTTTAGGATGTCTTATGTATTGATATTTCTTGTTTGGTCTAATGTCGACATGGTTGGTAATTATGTAATTAGTTTATTATCTGGTGGTCAACCTGATTGTTTATGGTCAAGGGTTTGTATAAATAGATGTAAGATCTCATTGTAGATCATCATGGTTAATGTAAGAGGTCATGGTCAAGGAATATAATGTGTGAATAATGTAATATAATTTAGGTAGAGGAGTTGTTTGATCATTGGAGATTGAATTGGGTTTATGTAAGAGGATTTAGTCCTCCTGTATTGAGCTTAACCAAAATTGTACTCAGGCATAAGAGATGCTATCTTTTGCAGTTCAACACTTCTCGAGATTTTAGTCTAGATTTGTATGTAGTCAGTGAGACTCCTTTTGTGATGAGCAATGTGTTCTAGGTTGTTGGCCTTTTTGTTGGCATTTTGGTTATGTTGATACGGTTTTGTCATTGATGTCAACACCTATTAACACTTATCAACTCTGGAACTTTGGAGAATTGGCAATGTTCACCGGCAAGCAAGTGACTTATGCACAGTCATCGGTATCTGGTTCACCGACAGGATATAATGTTCACCAACACTTGTAATAACATGGAAAACACTTGGTTATGTTGAAGACATCATTTGGGCACTTTGTCTTGGAGATTTTTTCATTGGCATATTCGTATTTGCATATTTGTTGTTACCAGCAAATAGGTCTAGAATAATCACTGGCAGGCTTATCTATTCCAGATCAGCACAACACACTTTGGAAATGATTTATCGATGTTGTAAATTCATTAAGCCAACATGTTGAATCAGATATTGCATCGGTTATTGATTTTATTGTAATATCTTTTAGAGCCGACCTATGAAAATTGGTCATAGGTTATGGTATATATGTAAGATCTTATTTGTAAGATCGGTATGCGATTGGGAAAAGGAATTGTAAGAATGTGTATTCGAGAATAAGCAGAGCTATACACGCAAACATCATTTGAAGGCGAAGTAAGGTTTTTGTGAAGACATATTAGAACTACAATAGTACTGAATCCAACATATGAAGATGATATTTTGAGCAGTACATCATTATTGGATTTAACCATCCAATTGTAGTCAGTGTGACTCATATTTGTGATTGAGCAGTGAGCTCTAGGTGCTTGGCCTTTCTGCATGTGCAGACCCCATTTGTATAAACATACTATTTGCAGTAGTATCATCTGATTGCGGGTAAGGTTTCCCACCATGGTTTTTCCCCTTACAGGGTTTCCATGTACAAATATTGGTGTTATATGTTGTGTATGTTATTGTCTTTTTATTTTCAGGCATTAATCTTTATTGGTACTACAATTAACTAATGAACTGTCTATTGACATAGAGTTTAGTTTATCGATATTAGCATTAAGTTTAGTTAAGTTGTGGAGGAACCTTAAGTGAAGATGAAATTGTTTCAAAAGTTTTAAGAGGATTTCCACCAGCATACAAAATGAAGGTTACTGCTATAAATGAGTTAAGAACAATGCCTAATACATCAGTAACTAGGGACACAATGATTGGAAAAATTTCAGCTTTTGAAATTCAGGTGTTTGGTCCTGTTGCTACTATAAAGACAGATTTAGCTTTTAAGGCATCAACATCATCTGCACCATCATTTGACAAATATGATTGGAAAGCCTTTTATGCAAGAGAACTTGAAGAAATTGGGAGAGAAAATGAAGAACTTGAAGAACTTAAAGCACTATTTGCAAGAAAAATGCCTAAAGGTCTAGTTGGAAGTAAGTATGAAGGTAAAGCACCCTTTAAATGTTTTAAATGTAATAAGATTGGTCATATGGCATCAAGATGCCCTGATAGACATGCTAGACTAAGAGAAGAAGCTAGAAGAATATACAAGCCTAACCCTGAATATCAGAGATACAAATTTAAGAAAAATAAAGATAAATCTTGTTATCTTACTAATGAAGGAGTCATTGATGATTCTGATGAGGATCCGACAGACAATGGATGGGTCTTTGTTTCTATAATAGAAGATCAACCAACACCTACTGTTCAACTAGTAGAGCAGGCCCTGGCAGCTAAAGTTGAAGTTAAGAATGAATGGATCATTGATTTAGGATGTTCACATCACATGATTGGTGATAAAGGTAAATTCTTGACCTTTCAGGAATATAATGGAGGTCTAGTAAGATTTGGAGATGATAAAGCTTATTTGATCAAAGGAAAAGGTACTATATCTCTTTATGGTAAGCATAATACTGACAATGTTTAATATGTAAAAGGTTTAAAGCATAATCTTTTGAGTGTTGGTCAATTAGTTGAAAAAGGATTTCAGTTACAATTCAAGAATGGAAAATGCAAAATTATGAATAGAACTGGTTTGGAAATTGCAACCAGTAATCAAACTAGAGGTAACATCTTTCATTTGAATAACAGTGAAAAGATATGCTTGATTACACATATTGATGAAAGTTGGTTGTGGCATAAGAGTCTTTGTCATGTAAATTTTGATTGTATGGTAAAAATCAGTACTACTAAGGCAGTTAGAGACTTACCTAAGATTGCCAAACCTCACAATCCAGTATGTAAGGAATGTCAATTTGGAAAACAAGTTAGAGCATCTTTTAAAAGTAATCCAATAATTCTCTTGACTTAATTCACACTGATTTATGTGGTCCAGCTAGAACTAAAAGCTTACAAGGTGATAGATATTTCATGCTAATCATTGATGACTATTCTAGAATGTGTTGGGTTACTTTTCTCAGAGAAAAATCAGAATCACTTGGGAAGTTCAAACTATTTAAGGTAATGGTAGAAAATGAAACCGGTAAGAAAATTAAATGTCTGAGATCATATCAAGGAGGTGAATTTACATCTAAGGAATTTAATGCATTTTGTGAAGTGAATGGAATCAAAAGACAGTTATCAGCACCCCAGACACCACAATAGAAAGGAAAAATAGAACTATCTTGGATGTAGCTAGAAGTATGTTATCAGAAGAAAATCTACCACATGTATATTGGAGAGAAGCATTGAGTACAACGGTCTATACATTCAACAAAATTCACATCAAAGGTGAAACCGGTAAGACCCCTCATGAACTATGGTTTGGTATTATTCCCACTCTTAAATATTTCAGAATATTTGGATGTAAATGCTATATTAGAAGAGATGAGTATATTGGAAAATTTGATCCTAGAAGTGATGAAGGAATATTTCTTGGTTATTCATCTAAGAGCAAAGCATATAGATATTTTAACAAGAGACTGCAGAAAATTGTTGAGAGTACAAATGTGAAGATTGATGAACAGTTTAGAGGAACTTCAAGGTATATAGACTTTGAACCGGCAATAGAGATATTGACAAATGAACCTACATTGAACCCACCAGTATAGAATGAAGATCCAGTTACACCGGTATCATCTGAAAATTCCACTGTAACTGAGGAACAACAGCAAATGAAGACACCCCAGTATGTAAGACTAAATCACTCTGAAAATCAGATAATTGGGAACAAGTATCAAGGAGTTATGACAAGAGGAAGACTGGCAAATGAAGAGGTATGTCTTATTTCTCAAATTTAACCATTTTCAATTAATGAGGCATGTGAAGATAAGCACTGGATTAAAGCTATGGAAGAGGAACTAAAACAAATTAAGAAGAACAACACATGGACATTAGTTCCTTGGCCTAAAGACAAAAATGTGATTGGAACAAAATGGGTATTCAGAAACAAACTTAATGAAGATGGTAGGGTAATCAGAAATAAAGAAAGACTAGTGTGTAAGGGATATTCTCAGAAAGAAGGAATTGATTATAATGAAACCTTTGCACCGGTAGCTAGAATTGAGGTAGTCAGATTATTCTTGGCTTTTGCAGCACACAAGAACTACAAAGTATATCAAATGGATATTAAATGTACAATTTTGAATGAAAATCTTGAAGAAGAAGTTTACATTGAGCAACCTGATGGATTTTCTTTGATAGATAACAAAGATATGGTTTGTAGGTTAAGGAAAGCTTTGTATGGGTTGAAGCAAGCTCCAAGAGCTTGGTATGCTAGATTGGATAAATATCTTTTGAAGATTGGTTTTTCTAAAGGTAATGCTGACAGCAACTTATACTATAAAGTGACTAATGATGACATCTTGGTTATAGAATTTTTTGTTGATGATATAATCTTTGGAGGAGAAGATGGATTATGTAAAGACTTTTCTATTGAAATGCAGCAAGAATTTGAAATGTCTATGATTGGAGAGATAAAATTCTTTTTAGGATTGCAGATTTCACAGACTGATAAAGGTATATTCTTGAGTCAATCCAAATACTTGAAGGAGTTACTAGAGAAATTTGGAATGGAAAACTCTAAACTGGTAAGCAAACCTATGACTACAAATGAAAAATTATCACTAAGGGGTGAATCTACACTTGTTAATCTAACTAGGTACAAATATATGATAGGAGGCCTACTATGTTTGACACAAACAAGACCTGATATTATGAATGCAGTATTTATTGTTTCAATATTTTAGAGTAATCCTAAAGAAAATCATGAATCAACAGTAAAAAGGATTTTCCGCTACTCACACGGCACTACAAATCTTGGTTTATGGTATCCTAGAGATGAAAACTTTGAATTATGTGCATACACGGATGCAAATTGGGCAGGAGATGTGGATGATAGAAAAAGCACCACCGGCGGAGCATTTTTTCTTGGAAGCAGATTAATTTCTTGGTTGAGTAAGAAACAAAGTGGCACATCTTTATCAACAGCAGAATCAGAATATGTTGCAGCAGCAACTAACTGTACACAGGTATTATGGCTTAAGCAAATGCTGAAGGACATAAAGATCAAATGCAAGGAACCTATAACTATCTATTGTGATAACACTGCAAAAATTGATATATCTAAGAATCCGATACTACATTCTAAAACTAAACATGTTTCTATCAAATTGAATTTTATGAAAGAGAATGTTGAAGCAAAAGAAGTAAAATTGGTTTATGTGAATACTAAAGAGAAGATTGCAAATATTTTCACTAAGCCTTTGCTTAAGGAGACTTTTGAATATCTCAGAGATCAACTTGGGGTCATACCCCAACCGGTGGAGACTTAGACAGTTGATATTTGTCATCAACCAATAGAATTAACAGAGAAATCTTTTATTTAGGCTTTGATGATGAGAGCTACTTCTCAGGGGGGAGTAGTTGGTATATTGAATTGGTTGGTATTTTGTATTTGAACTTGTTTTTGTAGTAAATTTGGCATTTAATGTCAAAGGGAGGGAGATTGATATGGAAAAACACAAGGAAAGACTTCCAGAGTGATTGTTACTTTGGGGAGAGATTGATTACTCTCTGTATCTGAATTTTGATTTCTGGTTATGATCTGTTTTGGGAGATTGTTGGTTTTTGGTATTTGGTATTTCTGTTTTGGCACTTTGATGGTTTTTCCATCTTGTGTTGCCATCAATGCCAAAGGGGGATATTGTTGGTATTTTGGTTATGTTGATATGGTTTTGTCATTGATGTCAACACCTATTAACACTTATCAACTCTAGCACTTTGGAGAATTGGCAATGTTCACTGACAAGCAAGTGACTTATGCACAGTCACCGATATTTGGTTCACCGACAGGATATAATGTTCACCAACACTTGGAATAACATGGAAAACACTTGGTTATGTTGAAGACATCATTTGGACACTTTGTCTTGGAGATTTGTTCATTGGTCTATTCGTATTTGCATATTTGTTGCTACCAAAAAATAGGTCCAGAATAAGCACTGACAGACTTATCTATTCGAGATCAGCACGACACACTTTAGAGATGATTTATCAATGTTGTAAATGCATTAAGCTGAAATTTTGAATCAGATATTGCATCGATTATTGATTTACTTGTAATTGATTTTATTGTAATATCTTTTAGAGCCGACCTACTAAAATTGGTCTTAGGTTATGGTATATATGTAAGATCTTATTTGTAAGATCGATATGCTATTGGGAAAAAGAATTGTAAGAAGGTATATGCGAGAATAAGCAGAGCTATACATGCAGACATCATTTGAAGGTGAAGCAAGGTTTTTATGAAGACATATCAGAACTACACCGGTACTGAATCCAGCATATGAAGATATTATTTTGAGCAGTATATAATTATTGGATTTAACCATCCAATTGTAGTCAGTGTGACTCTTATTTGTGATTGAGTAGTGAGCTCTAGGCGCTTGGCCTTTCTGCATGTGCAGACCCATTTGTATACACATACTATCTGCAGTAGTATCATCTGATTGTGGGTAAGGTTTTCCACTGTGGTTTTTCCCCTTACAGGGTTTCCACATACAAATATTGGTGTTATGTGTGGTGGATGTTATTGTCTTTCTGTTTTCATGCATTAATCTTTACTGATACTACAATTAACTGATAAACTATCTATTGGCATAGAGTTTGGTTTACCAGTATTAAGCATTAAGTTTACTTAAGTTGTTTTTGGTTCGAATTTATTAGAGAACTGATTCACCCCCCCCCCCCCCCCTCTCAGTTGTCTCTGGGACCTAACACTTTCTACAAGTGCAGGCCCCTTCATTGTAATTCACATACTTACTATAGAAGTATTATCTAACTATGGGTAGGCTTCTCACATTGTTTTTTCCCTTTACTGGGTTTTCAACGTACAAATCTTGGTGTTGTGTGGATGGATTTTATTATGTGATTATTGTTTAAGCTTAATTTGATTAATTGTTATTCCGGTATTATTGTTTTAGGTTTCGGTATTAAATTTAAATTGTTTATTGCTTCTGGTAATATGTGACAACTGATTCACCCCTCCCCCCCTCTCAATTATCTTCCAATTATCTAAACTGTCTAACAATTGGCATCAAAGATTTGGTCCTCTCTATAGAAAGCTTAACCGCTTGAGGAAGACCCTATGGTGACTAATAGTTCAAGTGCATCCAGTTCTTCTGGAGCTATCTTTTGAAGGGATATACCGAGGCTTGATGGAACAAATTACACATTATGGAAGATTCAGATGGAGACTCATCTAAGATGTCCTGGCAAGGATATTTGGGAGATCACACAAAATGGTGTGACACCCTTTAATTTGGGATCTGGCAATCCTCCTCTAGCTAACCTGGACAAGGAGATTGAGAATGATTGTAAAGAAAGAGAAGCCCTCTTGTGTGCACTTTCTGATTAGAAAATAATGGGATTAATAGACAAATCATCTGGAAAGGTTATATGGGATAAGTTGGAGACTCTTAATGAAGGTGACCCTACAGTGAAGATTTCTAAACTTGATGGTTACTAGGTGAGATATGAAAATCTGAAGATGGAAGAAGAAGAAAGGATTACTGCATTCATGGAAAGGGTAAATGAGATTGTTATGGGAATTCAATGTTGTGGTGGAACGTTGAGCAAAGATGAAATTATTTCTAAAGTTCTGAGAGCCCTACCACTGGCTTACAAAATGAAGGCTACTGCTATCAATGAGTTGATAATAATGGCTAATACATTTGTCAATAGAGATACCTTGGTTGGGAAACTATTTGCTTTTGAGCTTGAGGAATTTGGACCTTCTGGAGCTATAAAGACTAAACCTGATTTTCATGCATCTACATTTGCAATCAGTAAGCAAGATTGGAAATATTTATATGCAAAAGAATTAGAAGATATGAAGAGAGAAGATGATGAGTTTGAGAAACTTGAAGCACTATTTGCTAGAAGAGTACTGAAAGGATCGGTAGGAAGTAAGTATGAAGGAAAATCACCTTTTAAATGTTTTGCAGCAATAAGATTGGTCATTTTTCATCTAGATGTCCTTAAAGGAATTCAAGATTTGAAGAAAGAGTAAAAGATCATTTAAGCCTAACCCTACATATGAGAAAAAATATAGATTCAAGAAAAACAAAGACAAATCATGCTACATAGCAGATGAGGATGGCATTACTGATTTTGATGATGAATCAGCAGAAGACTCTACTAGTGGATCCAACAATGGGAAAGAATGGGTATTCTGGCTATCAAGGAAGGTGATCCAACACTAGAAGATAATATACCTAAAGAGAAGGCACTTGCTGCTAAAATTGAGGACAAAGATGAATTGGTAATTGATAGTGGTTGTTCACATCATATGACTAGAGATAAAGGGAAATTTCTATCTTTGCAAGAATTTGATGGTAGACTAGTTAGATTCGGAGATAACAAGGCATGTATGATCAAAGGAAAAGGAACAATATCATTGGATGGTAAGAACAATACTGACAATGTTTATTATGTTGAAGGTTTGAAGCACAATCTTTTGAGTGTAGGACAATTTGTAATGCCCCGCCAGGAAACCCCGAAGGGATAAAACTAAAACACAAGACAGAGTGCAAATAATTTAAAAAAAAAAATTAAACACAACACAATAATACAATGAGATATACAAGTTTAGAATATAAAAATGGAAGACTCAAATAAAACCTAAAGAATTTCCCAACGTGATTACTTAATCCAACATTAAACTCAACTCATGCTAATTAACCCAATTAAACTAATTAACATAATGACCAAATAATACTTTAAACGGGGATAAATTTCTTCCAGTAAAATAGAACTTTAGATAACAAGATAAGGTTCATCGAATAAGATTTAACCATACCTTACGCTCAAACTTTCATTAAAACTTAAGTCATACATCTAATTTCATAGCGTACTTAAATTTCATCATAAACTAATGAATACTTTCCATGCATACTTAATTGCATTATCAATAACTGAATACATTCCATTATTCTAATCTACATTCTTTCATGATCCAAATTACTGTATTTAATATGATGACTACATACATGCATTTAAGATTAACTTCATCTAATCCACATTATACATTCTGACATAATGCCATCCATACATGCTAAACTAAAAAGGAAACATAAGAACATAAGCATCACATAACACCAAATTGATATCGGAGTTCACCTCTAGTGGGCTACATCTTTGGGCCTGTTCAACTGCAAGACCCCTCTGATAATTAAATAATAGAGAAGAATAAATAAGGTCACATCATTTACAATCCTGCCATCAAGGTGAACATAACCAATAATACATATGACCACATCGGTCAAATAAATACATAAATGTTCCCTGAATAGGAAAGGATTCAATTGCACATAATAGAAGCAAATACAAAGATCCACTAGAGCATCCGTGAAACTAATTATTCGCAACCCATCATAAGCAACCCAAGGTCTAACATGATATCAGGTACTCACAAGGGCATAAGCAACATGACGACTCCACAACGGTGCTCCTATCAAGACAACACAACAACACACTAGCGAACATAAGGGACAAGTGTCATCACATAACCTGGTTTGGTTACCATGGTAGGTCTTCATAGGTTCTGGCCCCATCCACTGGGTTACCCTAGCAACCTATTTCGAACCTCTGGCCCATCCAAGCCTCATGTGGACCCACACATCCTTTCGTGAAGACAAAGATGATGGTTTTCCATTTCAGGCCTTCTCATTGCATGTTGAGTCTGTAATAGCACTCATCCCATACATGAGGCACAATTAACTTACTTATTGATTCGTTAACTAACTCTCTAATATGTTATTATGTTATCACTTATTTAGACACACTTTGGATGGGTTACTCGACAACCACTTTGAGCGCGGCCCCCAATCGAAAGCCACTTTCCCAAATGACACTAGAATACACTCAAACGAACCCCTAAACCAAGGAATACACAAGGTCAAGCAAACGGAGTTCAACACGGTAGGAATACCCACTTGGTCAAACAAGACTTCATACAAGGTGTATTGACTTACGGTACTCTATCTAGAGACCTAACCAACTATGGTTAACCACGAATCTGCATTCAACACCCGCATAAAGGACATGACCAGTTAAACACCATCACAAAATAATAGTCAAGACTCGAGATCAAGGACATAAGAAGGTACCCAAATTAACCATACGACAGGGTTCAACAAATAAAATCAAAAACTTGCCATTACTTAAGCAAATGCGAATACATAAAATTTAAACTTGCATAGGCATAGATTGGAAAAGACAATCTTCTTTCCTATTGTCTTCACACAACAATTGATCTAGTTTTCTAAAGGATCTAAGTTTGATTGTAGTTTGTCTACCTTATCTAGGTATAGTCGTTCATGGTTTACTAACTCACTAAAGTTCATTTGCATCGTACATACATAAATATGTCATTATGGGTTTCCAAACCAAATTCACAAGAATATAATTAAATAAACATTAATAAAGAAAATACGATATGCATTTTCCAAATAAAACATCATTTCCATCTTTGATCGAAAACAATAATCTAATTTCATCTTTTACAACACAAATATACACTTTCCAGAAATGGAAACATACAATTTAAGGGAAATAAAATCGATGATCATTTTCCAAATCTAATGATACTTCCTTGCATGTATTTAACAAAATACAAATTTAATATTAATTAATACATATGTATTAATCCACAATTAATAAAATATATACTAATTAATAATTGATATTAAATTTACAAATTAATTATTAATTAATATATATATATATATATATCCACAATTAATAAAATATATATACTTAATTAATAATTAATAATAAAAAAAATATACTATTAAAATTTTTTAAATAAAAACAATATTAAAAAGTTTTAATACCCAAAATTATACCACGAAATAATTATTTAAATTTTAATAAATTAAATAAAAATAAATAAATAAAAAGAAACTTCCACTGCGGGGCCCACCTCCCAGAGGAAGCCCACCCGTAGCCCCTACGGCCACACTATGGGCATAGGGTTCTTGTGGCCGCATTGTGGTCACAGAGCCTTGTTGCGAAGCCGCAAGGAGGAGGGGTGCGAGTTGAGCCTTGGCTCCTTCGCCCTCCAACCCTAAATCCACCAAAATAAAATAAAAAATTTAAATTTCATTTTATATTTTTAATAAACCGAAAAAAAAAAATCCCCTGTTTCTATTTAATTTACAATCTCACACAGAGACTAAATTCTTCTAGAATGTCCATGAACAACAAATATTGATAATTTTTCCAGAATAATCAGACCCAAAAAGGGAATAAATTTTCCAAGCAACACTATTCTTGGCAACTAAGATTGATTTACTACCATTTATCCAAATTTGCAAACAAACACATTTCTTCCAAAACCAAACAGTAAATCTTTGTGACAACAAAGGAGACAAATAAAAGAAATCCTACCTCCATACGCAATCCTGGAAGAGATTTGAAGGAGAGCCCAACCTGTAGCTCAAGAAATCCTTCTCCAAAATATTTTCCAAAAAAATGCCCTCCAAAATAATCCTCCTCCAATATTTTTCTAAAACTAGGTTAAATGGGAAAAGTTCTTTGACCAAGATTCCCATTTTTAAATAAAAATGCTTTTATTTAAAATACAATCTCGGCCTACTAATGGGCTTTTGAGGGCTAATCCTCATAGGAAGGGTGAAATAAGATAGGAGTGGGTTCCACCAAATAAGGGTTGGACTAAAGTCAATTTTGATGGTGCTTCAAGGGGGAATCTCAGGGTCTCCGGAGTTGGGGTCATAGCTCGGGATGAATGTGGAAACACTCTAGCTATTGGTGCTAAAAGGTTGGCGGATGGTTTGAACAATGAAGCTGAGTGTTAAGTAGCTATAGAAGCCATTCTTCTAGCTAAGAATTTGGGAGTGAAGAAACTCCACCTGGAGGGGGACTCTCAGATTATGGTGAATGGGATAGCTAGAGGTCATATGGAGGCTTGGCAACTTGACAAACACATTAGAAGAATGAATCTCCTTCTTTGTGGGTTTGAAGATTTCAAGGTGTCACATGTTCTCAGGGAAGCAAATGTAGAGGCTGACAAGATTTCAAATGTGGGAGCAAATGGTTCTTTGGATAGCAACTTTAATTTATTTGAGGACCTACGAAATGTATGTCATCATGATTTTGGTTGATTTTTCTTAAGATGTGGGAAGAGAACCCGAGTTGTGTTTTTTGAGTATGGTGTGGTTTGTTTTTGACACTCGATATGTGGGAAGTGATGTCCCTCATGGATTGTGATCTACGATCACGTAGAAAGTTGCAATGGTGGTGTAGGAGTGATGATGGAGGCAATTGGCGGGCTGATCAGGTGATGATGCTTGGTTTGAGGTGCTACATGTGGAGTAATTGTTTCTTGTGGTGTCGCTGGCTATTTTAGGGCCTTGGCTCTTGGTTTCTTGGCACTTCATAGTTGTTGGTTTTGGCTTTGTTAGTGAGTGCAGGTTTTGGACGAGGGTAAGAGGAAGGATGGAAGCCAATTTCTCTCTGTCGACAGATGGTCAAATGCCAACATTCTGTGGCCCAATTTCATGCAATAGGTTGTTGAATGTTTTCAGGGTTCATGGGGATGTGTTTTGGAGGGTCATACGTTTGATGGTTGGGGAGGAATTTTTGGTGTTTGATTGCCACCCTCGAACTAATTTGGACATCTTGTCGTTGTTTTTTGTGTTGGCCTTGATGGTGGGTGGGTCGACGGAGGAGGTGCAGCAGGTAATGTCCTTGGTGCTGCGACCTAAATGGTCAGGCAGGTTGGAAGATGTGGTGGCTCGTGTAGAAATTGGCAAAGGTTTGAAGATGTCGCAAGAACCGTGGTGGAGGATTGGTGTGTAAATGAGGGTTGTGCACTCATTTGTCATCTGGTCAGCTTCCCAACCTATGGAAATCCAACAAGAGGATGCAAGAAAGGGGTGGAGGGATGTTATGAATTTTATGCGAGAATTGGGACCGACAGAAAGAGAAAAAATACGTGGTAAGAAGACCCCAATCAAGACGGAGGCTCCATTGGATGAGATGGGCGGCCACTAATCCGTCATCAAATTTCTCAGAAGCATGAGAAGGTGGTGGAGCGCAGTTCACTTCGAGATGGCAGGTCAGGAACCATACCAAGTGGTGGGAGGGAGACTCATGTGGTAGGCCCTCATGTGGTAGGCCCTAGCCAGGGCATTCCAAATTTCTCAAGGGAAGAGGCCCTGGGATGGTTTTGTTAGGCAGGTCCCTTCGGTTTGTCGGGTTTTGGGTGGGGAAGTATGTTTGTATGGTTTGTTTTTGAAGTGGTAGGACTTGTAGGTCTCGTGTCGTTCTTGGGTTCTGATGGTTTTGTAGGGGCAAGACCCCATGTAGTGGTAGGCTTTTGGACAACTTTATGGTTGTAATCTTTCCATTTTAAGCAATATATAATATCCTAGTTATCGATAAAAAAAAAAAAACAATACAATCCCAAAATTCTTATTTTTGAATCTAAAATACTTTCTTTTAAATAAAATTCAAAAATCATTCTTTTCAACAAATCAATATATTAAACTTGCTTTTCAAATTAAAATTGATTTTCTTAAATACTTGAAATTAACCTTTTATTCCAAAATGCCGAAGAAATTAAGTCATTTCTATATCAATTAAATTTAAATCTTTCCTTTCAAAAATCATGACTGAAAATATTTATTATTTAAAATTAACCATTTAATTAAACTTGCTACCAATTTGCATTGAGCAATTCCAATTAATGGTTAATCGCATAAAAGGGAACTTATTTATTTTAGTCCCCTAATTTCTAATGCGTAAACACACATTAAATCAAATTAAACATTAAGGATTAAATACTTGATTTAACCACACACACAAAACACACAACCCAAGAATGCCAAACAAATAGACAACCCGCATACCCAGCCAAAAGGGAAAATTGACGGACGACTGATGATGCTCACTTTAGCATGACTATGGTCAAATGAGGGTCTTATGACCACCTAATCCAAATTTCTAACGGCCAATGAGGAACACTCAAACCTATGAATCCAGGTGTAGACGAACCTCGCACCCATGCGGTACTGTACCTGCAATCTCCTGCAACCAAGAGTCATAAATGCATACATGTATATACTTAATGAAAGTGTTAGCCCAAGATTAATAACACGAAATAGGAGAACTAATAAACTTGCATATGAATTGGTGTGAAAACCATATTAACAGGTATGCATGAAAATCAAAACATCTGACTATAACATTATAACATGATAAACTAACCAAGGTCAAACCGAGATTAGAAATTGATTAGGGCAGGGGTACTACACAATTGGTAGATAAGGAATTTCAATTATAGTTCAAAGATGGAAAATGCAAAACCATTAATAGATCTGGCTTTGAGATTGCAACTGGTACATAGACAAAAGGTAATATATTTCATTTAAACTTCAGTGAGAAGACATGTTTTATTACACAGATTGATGAGATTTGGCTATGGCATAAAAGGCTGTGTCATGTGAATTTAGATTTCATTGTGAAGATTAGTTTAACTAAGGAAGTTAGAGATATACCTAAGATTATGAAGCCCTATAATCTGGTATGCAAGGAATGTCAAATGGATAAACAGGTTAGAACCTCTTGTAGGAGTATACAAGATAAATCAATTGATGGTCTTGATATTATTCATATTGATTTGTGTGGCCCTCCTAGAGTTAAAAGTTTTCATGGTGATACATATTTCATGCTAATCATTGATGATTATTCTAGAATGATGCGGGTTACTTTTTTGAGAGAAAAAATGTGAAGCATTTGAAAAGTTTAAAATATTTAAGGCTAAAGTGGAAACTGAGATAGGATTAAAGATTAAATGTTTGAGATCAGATCATGGTGGATAATTCACATCCGGTGAGTTTAATAACTTTTCTGACAAGCATGGTATAAGAAGACAATTTTTTGCTCCTCGGACACCCCAGCAAAATGGAGTTGTGGAATGGAAGAACATAACTATCTTGGATGCTACTAGAACAACGATGGTGGAAGCTAACTACCTCATATCTACTAGAGAGAAGCAGTAAGTACAATGGCTTATACATTCAACAGAGTACATATCAAAGGAGAAATTGGTAAGACACCTTATTAATTATGGTTTGGCAATACACCTACAATTAAGGATTTCAAAATTTTTGGTACTAAATGTTATATCAGGAGAGATGATACTATTGGGAAATTTGATCCTAGAAGTGATGAAGGCATATTTCTTAGTTATTCTAATGAAATAAAAGCATATAGATGTTATAACAAGAGATTAGAGAGAATTGTGGAGAGTGCTAATGTCAAAGTTGATGAGCTAAACAAAAGTCAAATCAGAGTTTATGAGAAGGAACCGACAGTGGAAATTATTATATCTGAACTAGTAGCAACTTTACCAGAACAGAGAGTTGAACCAGTTACTTTGGCAACATCAGAGAATTCTACAGTAACTGAAGAACAGGGAAGAGGAATAGAGAGTTAGAAGACTCCTAGGTATGTGAGATTGAATCATTGTGAAGATAAAATCATTGGGGATAAGAACGTAAGAGCAATGGAGTGATGACAAGAGGAAGAGTGGCAACTAATGAGGTATGTTTAATTTCATAAGTTGAAGTTGTATCAGTAATTGAGGCATGTAAAGATAAATTTTGGTTAAAGGATATGGAAGAAGAATTAGATCAGATTGAGAAAAATAATACATGGACTTTGGCTCCACGACCTAAAAGTAAAAATGTCATTGGAACTAAATGGGTTTTTAGAAATAAATTGAATGAGGATGGTAAAGTTATAAGGAATAAGGCTAGATTGGTTTGTAAAGGATATTCTCAAAAGGAAGGAATTTATTATGGAGAGACTTTTGCACCTATATCTAGGATTGAAGTTGTAAGATTATTTCTTGCCTATGCTGCATACAAAAACTATAAAGTTTATCAGATGGATTTTAAATGTGCATTCTTGAATGGAGATCTTGATGAGGAAGTTTATATTGAGCAACCTAATGGTTTTTCACTATCAGATGATACCGATATGGTTTGCAGGTTAAGGAAAGATTTATATAGATTGAAACAAGAACCTAGAGCTTGGTATGCAAGGTTGGATAGATATATTTTGAAGCTTGGGTTTACTAACGGCAGTGTTGATAGTAATTTATATTATAAAATCATTGATGATGATATATTGATTGTTGAAGTATTTGTTGATGACATTATTTTTGGAGGTGAAGATAAATTACGCATAGAATTTTCTAAGAATATGGAGAAATAATTTGAGATATCTATGATTGGTGATATGGAATTTTTCTTAGGTTTGCATATTACTCAGTCTGACAAAGGAATTTTTATCTATCAAACTAAATATGCTAAAGAATTTTTGAAGAAATTTGGTATCGGATATTCCAAACCAGTAAGTACTCGTATGGTTACAAGTGAGAAATTGGCAAGGAAAGATGTTTCTTCACCAATAAGTCCTACAAGATACAAATCTATGATTGGAGGTCTTGTTTATTTGACTCAGACTAGGTCTGACATTATGAATTTTGTTTGTATAGTTTCAAGATTTCAGAGTGATCCTAGAGAAAATCATGAGATGGCAGTGAAAAGGAATTTTAGATACATGCAAGGTACATCAAAATATGGTTTGTGGTACCCCATGGATGATAACTTTACTTTGTGTATATACAGATGCCAATTGGGTTGGAGATGTTGATGACCGGAAAAGCACTTCTGGTGGAGCTTTCTTTCTTGGAAATAAGTTGGTTTCATGCATCAACAAGAAACAATCATGTACTTCTCTATCTACTGCTGAAGTTGAGTATGTTGATGTTGCTACTAACTGTACACAAGTTTTATGGATGAAGCAAATGTTGAAGGATATAAAGGTGGATTGTGATGCACTGGTAGTTATTCACTGTGATAACTCTACTGCTATTGATATATCAATGAATCTAGTATTTCATTCTAAAACAAAGCACATATCTATCAAGTATAACTTTTTGAAGGAGAAGGTGGAAGCAAATGAAGTCAGACTGGTTTATGTGAACACTAAAGAGCAGATTGTAGATATTTTCACTAAACCTTTATCCGAGGAATCATTTGAGTACCCGAGAGATAGATTGTGGGTTTCTGCCCCTCTGGCAGAGACTTTATTGATGTGGTTTGGCATCAGTCTAACATGCACTATCAAAGAAACTATTCATTCTAGCACTGATGTGGGATGCTATTACTCAAGGGGAGTATTTAAATTTGAGATTCAGAGGCTTATGTTTTTGCTTTGATAATTCTATCAAATTTCTCGCATTGATGTCAAAGGGGGAGTGATATTGATGTGAAAAAGTAATAGTCAAAGGGGGAGATATTGATAAGGAAGAGATATTTAGAATTATATGCGAGTGATTGTTGGTTGTCTTCCACAAGGGGAGACTTATTTGGAATTTCTTGGTACTTAGATGTTTTTCACATCTAGTTTTGCCATCAATGCCAAAGGGGGGGATTGTTGGCCATTTACTGGAATTGATTATGTGTTGCATTGATGTTTTGTCATTGATGTCAACACTAGTTGTTTGGATGCTTTCCCCGCACCCTTCTAGTCTCGGTAGGTTAAGTGGTTTCTAGTTAAAATGGATCTGGTAGGCTCTAGTAAAATCTGGTGATGGAATTGGCTTATTCATGATACTTATACTCATATTTGGTCAATTTGTTTTGGTCTAGAGATCGGATGCTATCTCGGTTGCTTAGAAGCTTTGTTTCTTGTTCCAGTGAGGGTTTCACTGACAGAGCTTTTGATGGAGATCTTTCATGATTGCATTAGTGGTGTTGATGTAGCTTCTGATGGAGATTTAGGATGTTGTTGGTGATCATGTTCGAGACTTGGTGTTTGGAGATCATTGTTGAAACATGTGGACCTATACTTGGTCCCGATTGATCTAGGTTATGGATCGACATTTATGTAACATATGGATAGGACCTATTGATGTATTTATGGGATGTCTTATGTGTTGATATTACTTGTTTGGTTTAAGGCCAACATGATTTGTATTTATGTAATTAGTTTATTGTCTGGTGGTCGACCTGATTATTTATGGTCAAGGGTTTGTATAAATAGATGTAAGATCTCATTATAGATCACCATGGTTAATGTAAGAGGTCATGGTCAAGGAATATAATGAGCGAATAATGTAATATCATTCAGGCAGAGGAGCTGGTCAATCATTGGAGATCTAATTAGATTTATGTAAGAGGATTTAGTCCTCTGGTATTGAGCTTAATCGAAAGTGTAGTCAAGCATAGGAGATGTTATCTTTTGTAGTTCAACACTTCTTTGGATTGTATTCTGGATTTGTATGTAGTTAGTGAGACTCCTTTTGTGATGAGCAATATGCTCTAGGCTATTAGCCTTCCTACAAGAGCAGGCCCCTTCATTGTAATAACATACTTACTACAGAAGTATTATCTGACTGTGGGTAGGCTTCTCACCATGGTTTTTCCCTTTACCATTTTTTCCACATACAAATATTGGTGTTGTGTGGATGGCTTTTATTCTATGATTATTGTTTATGCTTAATTGGATTAACTATTATTCTGGTATTATTGTTTTGGGTTCCAGTATTAAAGTTTAATTATTGATTTGTTCTGGTAATCTGTGACAACTAATTCACCCCCCCCTCTCATTTGTCTTCCAGATATCTGAACTATCTAACATGTCGATCATAAGCACTAGTAATGTAAATATGTGGAATATTTTGATGTTGTGATTTAGTCCTTCTAGTGACTAAAGGATCCCCAACAAAAGTACCTACTGACTCAAGAGTCCATTTACCCCAATGAGGTCATGTAGGGGATGAAGGGTGAGTTTCCTCAAGAGGAGCATGGAAAAGTCTCAACCTATTAGTCGGGGTTGAGGTAGAGTCATCTAAGTCACTTTCAACATGTTCCACTATGAAGGAAGGACAATTAGAGGCCAAGATAGAAGATTTTTCCTCAAAATGAACAATCCTCTCAATGAATTGATCATGTGTCTCTAGATCCAAATCTCTACATGTCTTGACACCTTTGGGATATCCAATAAATATGCAAGGCCTAATTTGAGGTTCTAACACCTTGCACTTTTGTGGAGGTATGTGTGCCCATGTTGGACAACCAAAAACTTTGATGTGTCCCACAATCATACCACATTAAGCCTCAAAAGGAGTCATATCTTTCAATGCCTTGTGGGGGACCCAATTTTTTATGTGTATGGCACAATTGATAGCTTCTCTCCAAAATGTTGGACCAAGAGAACAAGAATGAATCATCTAGCTTGTCAACTCCTTAAAGGTTCTATTCTTCCTTTCAACAACACCATTCTATTGTGGAGTATAGGCAACTTATTATTGAAGGTCAATCCCCTCAAGAGTACAAAATTTATTAGATCTATTATTCACATATTCCCTTCCATTGTCTGTGCAAAGAATCTTGACTTTATTCCCTTATTGTTTCTCAATATAAGCCTTGCAGGATAGAAACTTGTGAAATACTTTGAACTCTTATGACAAAGAAAGTAAACCCAAGTGAAGTGGGAGTAGTCATCAATGAAGATGAGGACATAGAGAGCATTTCTAAATTATTTTATTGGAAATGGGCCAACTACATCACTATGAACCAATTGAAGAACTTCCAAAGTTCTCCAAGTCTTCACTTTGTCAAAAATTTCATTGGGATGCTAGCCCATGGAATACCCTGAACATACACCACTTAAAAATCTAATATGAGGGAATCTTATGACCATATATTTGGAGCTAAGTGGTTGATGATAGTGATAATTGAGATGTCCAAACTACTTATGTCATAACTTACTTTATGAATTTGAATGAGTGAATAAGGCTATAGAAGGAGATCAAGGCACAAAGTGGGAGAATGAGTAAAGTCGAGTATTGTTATTTGCATGCCCCACTGCAACTAGGGAATCATCCTTAAGTTCTTTCACCATAGTTGAATTAGGTAAAAACTCAAATTTCTAAATATCTCTAAAGTGATTGATTTGGTGGATAGAAAGAAGGTTGGAGCTCAAGTTAGGAACATAGAGAAAATTTTCAAATGTTCCATCATCCATGTCAACCAAACCTTTCCCTTCAACTTAGAATTGAGTATCATCACCTATGAAAATGTGAGGTACCTTGGATGTCTCCAATGAAGAAAACTATTCTCTTGAAGATCCCATGCAATGAGAGGCACCCAAGTAAAGTATCCACTATTGTGAAGAACATGTAGTTGCCATAAATGATTGCCCTTTTCGTTTTGGTTGTGAAAAAGTGAAAGGAGATTATTTTTTCTTCTTGTAGGAAGATGAGAAATTCATATTGTTCTTCTTGATGATGTTTTCCAACTCATTAATTTGCTTAGGGTGGCAACGGTGCTTTAATCATGACTAATTTTCTTGCAATATGAACAAGTTGGTTTCTCCTTCTTGGTTGAATTTTCCTTTTTGGAAGAAGAGGAAGAATTGCCTGTTTGCGGAGAGGATGATTGTGCTCTATCCTAGTGTGGATTTTTCTTAGATTGCTTTTATTTCTTGCATTTTCCTTGATTCCTTTGATTCCCTTGATTAGCCAAAAAATATTTTGACTTGGAAGACTTGAGAATATCCATGTTGATTAACTTTTCTTGTTCAAGCATCAACATTTATGTGAATGCATCAAATGATGGTGTAGTTTTCTTTATTTGTGTAGTTGGTTAAGTTGTTTTTGTTTTGAATTTATTTGACAGTTGATTCACCCACTAGTACATTTGGGTCAAGATTTCGACGGCCAATCATCAGATTTTCAACCACATTTCATCGCACTACCGACAAAAATGGCCATTGAAAACTTTGCATCGGAAGTTCTGACTATCCTCATGGTCGTCGCAATTTTGACATTACCACAACTTTCTGATGGCCACCATGCATGCTCATTCCGTGAACGAATACCGTTGCCATCTCGGGCTGTCGTCAGAATTCTGACACCAAAGTATAAAATTCCAACAGAGGAGTGTCATGGGATGCAAAGAATCCTTGTCGGGTGTTTCATTAGTGGGCATCGAAATTCTGATGATGAGAGATGATGTGGGTCGAATGGCTTTGTCGTCGGTGCATGAAAGCATTGAACGAGTTCTACTTTTAAAAATTACATGAAACATTTTTAATTTTTTTTGATTCAGTGTTATTTGCAAAAAATGATTATCAATGATGTTTCCTTTCTCCAAGAATTGTCTATGACCTTTTCGTCAGATAATATGTAACATCGAATGACTAAATTTTTTCTTTACAATTGCTTATTTAATTTAAGTATTATCTTAGCGTGAATTAAAATTTATATCTATACGGAAGCAGAACATACAAGTTGAAGAGTCTCTTGCATGCAAATTTCCTAAAAGAAAGCAAGCAGACATTATCTTGAATGACATGGAAACAAGCTCATCTGCTGCCTAGAAGAGAGCAATTGGAGAATGGCAGAGGAAAGTGTTTAAGGGTGATAAATAAATAGATAGTATGTAATACAAACAAACAATGTCTGGAGTGTCTGATGTGACTTCTCTAATTTATGTCTGGAGGGTCTAACTAGTTTTGGAGTTCCTGCGAAACCTATTGGGCCACACTTGGAGGAAATCAATGTGTTCGTGCAAGGAGCACCTTTTTTCTATTATGAGAATGATACTTTTGCACCTAGGGATATTTGGAAGTCAATATCCAAAAAATTCTATAGTGTGGAACAAGAGTTGACAGACTCAAAGTATAATTGTCAGCTTTCAGAAGACCAAGAGGTTATGTACATAATCTCTAAATAGAAGAGAAACCACAAGAATTACCTCTCCCCCCAATGACTATTCAGGAAGAACTTCCTCAAACAAAGGACTATTGGCCTCCATGGGATCAAAGAAAAAAATTAAAGCATAGACTCTAGACGATGTGGTGGTGTCCTCCGTGAAGAACTCTACACTATAATTGAAAATTCACGAGGGAAACTGCAAGATAGTGAAGAGAAATACGATCTTGAAAAGTGGGAAAAATGGATCTTGGTTTGGGTGGGGCCAAGTCAGGTGGTTCCTCTAGAGGTTGATGAGATAGAAATCATATTAGGATTTGAAAAAGATCACACTCGTGGAACTTCGTGTGTGAGTGATCGATTGTAGTGTTTGGGTAATGGATTCCAAATAGATACAGTTGCATTCCAAATAGATACAATCTTGATGGCATGCAATTGTATCTATTTGGAATGAAACTATATCTATTTGGAATGCATTACCCAAACACCGCAATCGATCAATCGTACACGAAGTTCCACGAGTGTGATCTTTTTCAAATCCTAATATGATTTCTATCTCGTCAACCTCTAGAGGAGCCACTTGACTTAGCCCCACCCAAACCAAGATCCATTCTTCCCACTTTTCAAGATTGTATTTCTCTTCACTATCTTGCAGTTTCCCTCATGAATTTTCAATTATAGTGTAGAGTTCTTCACGGAGGACACCACCACATCATCTAGAGTCTATGCTTTAATTTTTTTCTTTGATCCCATGGAGGCCAATAGTCCTCTGTTTGAGGAAGTGCTTCCTGAATAGTCATGGGGGGGAGAGGTAATTCTTGAAATCACTCTTCTATTGGGAGATTGTGTACATAACCTCTTGGTCTTCTGAAAGTTGACAATTATACTTCGAGTCCACCAACTCTTGTTCCACACTATAGAAATTTTTGGATATGACTTCCAAATATCCCTAGGTGCAAAAGTATCATTCTCATAATAGAAAAAAGGTGCTCCTTGCATGAACACATTGATTTCCTCCAAGCGTGGCCCAATAGGTTTCGCAGGAACTCCAAAACCAATTAGACCCTCCAGACATAAATTAGAGACATCACATCAGACACTCTAGACATTGTTTGTTTGTATTGCATACTATCTATCTATTTATCACCCTTAAACACTTTCCTTTGCCATTCTCCAATTGCTCTCTTCTAGTCAGCTAATGAGTTTGTTTCCATGTCATTCAAGATAATGCCTGCTTGCTTTCTTTTAGGAAATTTGCTTGCACATGACTCTTGGACTTGTATGTTCTGCTTCCGTACATATATAAATTTTAATTCACGCTGAGATAATAATTAAATAAAATAAGCATTTGTAATGAAAAGATTTAGTCATTCAATGTTACATATTATCTGACAGAAAGGTCATATACAATTCTTGGAGAAAGGAAACATCATTGATAATCATTTTTTGCAAATAACACTGAATCAAATAAATTAAAAATGTTTCATGTAATTTTTAAAAGTAGAACTCGTTCAATGCTTTCATGCACCGATGGCAAAGCCGTCTCACCCACACCATTATGCATAATAGAACAAATCAATATAATAGGCTATTATAAAGAATATATACAAAAATATGAAAGAACATTAAATTACCATTACAAACCCATAAACCATTAAATAGTGAAAAAATATATAAATTTGTAAATGTCTCCCTATAAACACCACAACCATAACCAAAACAAAAAAAAAATTTACCCGCAAAAACTTAGCTGGTGAGTTGCAAGTCTACAACATCTCTCAAATGATCAAACTGTTTCTTAATTTTGTTCTTCTGGTTAGTCAATGGATTTAGTTGCATGTTCAAGTTTACTATTTGAAGCCTTCTGTTTCGCTATATTTGAGACATAATAAAATTCTTGTGAGTAGGAAATTGATTCAGGAGTTACGTGTGAAGAATTTGGCAAAGTAAATGATGACAATCAAACTCAAATTTTATTTGTCTTGATTAAAGACTTTTATCTTGATGGCATTAAATTAAAGTTCTTTCTCTATTTTTTGGTGATCTCTAGAGCAGAGGTTGCTTTGCATCGACCTGGGATACATTTAACTTGTGTTGTATCTGCGGAAATATGTATCCTAGGACGATGCAATGCAACCTCTGCTCCACCAATACCAGGTAGAAGAGAAAGTACTTTAATTTAAAGCCATCACAATAAAAATCTTTCAAGACATATATTAGGTATAAAAGGAAGCCTACCCTGTCATTTGAAGGGGTTTACCTACAATTCAAGTGATCTCTTAATTATAAAATCAATTCAATTCCAAGTGAATGTGCAATCAAGCATTCATCAAGAATTGAAGGAGAAATCAAGTTAATAAAGATATTTAATAAATATATCATCTTTTAAATTAAGAAATGGGTAGGAGATTAAGAATACAAACCTTCCATATTCCACACTTCAAGGTATATTAAAATCAGTTTAAAGTGTATTCATTTAGGGACCTTTCATAAAATATTCTCAAACTTACATATCATAAAAGGATCTGCTCCACCAATACCAGATAGAAGAGAAAGTACTTTAATTTAAAGCCATCGGGATAAAATGCTTTCAAGACATATAAAATCAAGTGATCTCTTAGTTATAAAATCAATTCAATTCCAAGTGAATAGGCAATCAAGCATTGAAGGAGAATTCAAGTTGGTGCAAGTGAATTTGGAAGACAAAAGGACTCAATGAAGCTAGTAAAGACTTTTGAAGGTCTTAGGAGTGAAGAGCCAATCAATTATGCACACAATGAATCCATTAAAGACAATCACCGTTAGCATAGATTGCAGGATATTCACAAGATGTGTTTGAAATGGATTTAGAAACTTCCAACCAAATGTGATTAGTGAGTATAGATGTTGTAGTGCAATTGCCTAGGTACACATGCATGCAAAATATGTAAGCTTAGATAAGGCACATGAACTATTTGACATAATGCCTCAAAGATCACCCAATATCCAATGATGGTTGGGAGAAAGAAAACATCAATTTTTTCATAATCTTAAATATTTATTTTTTCATAATCTTAAATATTTCTTTATTCATCACTATAAATCTATTATGAATATAGTCTCAATATTGCAGAAATTTATTCTTTATATATATTTTTTAATTAGGAAAAGGTCCTAAGACAATCCCCAACTAATTAATCTACAGAAAGATACCACTAAAGAAAGAAATTCAATCCTCACCACTATGGTCTTGAAGGCTTTTAAGACACTTGGATTCCTATTTTGGCCCACTTTTCCTTGAACCTATGTTAAGATAGTAAACTAGTTTGAGAGAATCCATTGGGTGGGAAATTGTGTATGGTTGCAATTATTTTCATGCATGGAAAGTGATTTAAAGTTTGGACCAATAGAGGATAAGTATTTCTTGAACCTTCAAGGACATGTGTAGAGCACCACATGGATGTTTCTCCATTATTGAACTCTTTGAATATGTAAGTAAATTATTTTTGGTTGATGACATAGTAAGTGTGGTATTTGTCTTTTCGATATGTTGTGGATAATATTAATCAAATATGGAATTTTTTTGATGCTATATACACTATGTTTTGGATTGAATTTAGGTAAGCGAAGAGGTAATGGAAGAATAAAAGAGGTACACAAAGGAAGAAGAGTGAAATAGGTGGTTTGGGATGGAGGTTTCAAGTATATATGATAATTCGTATGGATAATTTGTTGTCTATAAAGAGGCAAATAAGCTATCACAACTTCAACATGAATGAATGCCTCATCTACAGAAGTAAAAGGTACCTCTAATGGTTTCAAAATTTGTCAAAATAGTTATGATATACCAAATAATCAAGTGGAATATCCTTTAGGTAACTAATATTATCTTCAAACTATTTATTTTTATTTTCATCATATCCTTTCCATGTGAATTTCCCTTGGTTTTAGTCCCATTTTTTCTTTATTTTATATATATTCAAAACAAAATTTATAGATGCATGCCTCTACTTGTCTCACCACTCATTAATTGTTTGGGATTTTCATTCCATTCACCAAGGTTGGCATCTATTCTAAGACTTTGTGTCATGGCCAAGCTAAATTATTTGCCTCTAGTTTCTCTCCAATCTAGTCACCTAGTAGCATGTGAAATCTATCTCTTCCTAATTATTATTCTCTCCATCTTGTTAATGACCATTTCATTAATGAATCCTTCCTCAAGATTCTTTCCCAAGTAATAATCTTGCATATTGGAAAATAAATTACGCTTCTATTTTTCCAAGCTACTCTTCCTTATAATGTTTAGATTTATTCTAAAGTGCTTATTGTGACTCATGTTTACTACTCTTCCTATTAGTCTCATTCCAATATCTCCTACAAAAATATGGAATGATTACATTTATATTTTATTTGTGTCTCCTAAATATCCACAAAATTTGGAACAATAATACAATTTTTCAATAATATTTAATTGTAAAAGAAAGGAAAAAAATGGAACTAAACACTCTAAATAAATTAATCAGGGTTAAAGGGATAAACTAGGATCCATCTTCTTACAGTCTAGGCCTTAGAATAGATTTTATTAACACTTCACCTTTTGCCCTTTTTTCAATTCAAGTTAGTTTAGGACAAAAAGCATCGCGAGATTGAAATATCAGATGATCAAGTTCCAGCTATTCAAGCATTCGACAATTCAATGTAAGTCCCCTTGTGATACCAGCAATCACATCAACCAACTATGTTTATCCACATGTCGTGATCCGACATACCAGAACCTTCGAGTTGTCTCAAGTGATCCTTAAGCAAATCTCCAGCATTTGAGTAACTTTGTTCAAGAGAGGATAAGATACTTTTGGGTATTTTATTCTACGTTCGCATGTACATAAAAAACACATCAACACCTCCCACTTGTCAATGGATAAGCTAAAGTTTCTCTATAATGAATGGTTTATAAGGCACACCACTTGATGAAGGTTTTGCAAATGGGGTGGCAAGTTGAATGGGTTTGATCTTGGGACAATCTACATGGTTAAACGTGCTTGATTTAGAGTAGTATTAGTATGGGTGACCTCCTAGGAATCCCTAATGCTTCACCGCTATGAGCATCACTTTGATGAAATGAGTACTAAGTGATCCATTCTTATGAGGGGTTCATGTAAACTACTCATGAGAATGGGTCAGCTTGACTCTAAAACTATGCAAGTGAATTTTGATATAAATATCATAGTATGAAAGTCTTGTGAAAACACTCATTCTTCTAGCATTGAAAGTTGTGAGAGAGTTATTAAGGGGATTCTCGTGTGTATAGATTCAATGTATAAGTTCAAGACAGATATTGAGGTGATATTTCTTTCCTTTTGGTACATCAATCTTTAAATTGGATGTTCTTTTGCCTTCATGGTAGGGAGTAAGTAATTTTTATGTGGGTTACATTTTTCATTATTGGATTATTAAGGAAAACATAGTTTGTGAAGAGGAGGTTTTGCTTGTTATCTTATAAAAAAATTGGGTATTAGCTATTATAATAAGTGATAGACAAAACAATGTCCTCTAAGGCTGTTGAAAAGAAATATCTATATGATGGATTCTCTTCCCAATTTATCTTCAAAGTTATTTAGTAAATATTTGGGAAACCAAAATAGGGTATGTTGATTTGCAAAGGAAGAACTAAATACAAAAATTCCCAAAAGAAGATGTGTTAGCTAATTATTTTTACAAAGTGATTATTGTACTACCTTACTTTGTTTTGTCTTAGCTTGAAAAAAAAAGTCTAGTTTAGATTATTTTCCTATAAAGAAAAATGGTCTAACAATATTGTTATCAAATGCAAATATTTAGAAGCTATTCCATATGATATTCTTGATAAAACCATTTCTTTTATAGAATCTAGAAAGGTAAATATTTTAAGATTTGACTATGGAGATGGCCACCCAAGATCTAGAGGTCTAATGGAAAGCACAACAAAATGAGAAGATCAATATGACACGAATAAACTATATTCCTATCAATGAATGCAAGTTTACAATATGAATGAATGAGATTATAAATAGAACCCCTTGATTATATAGGTCATGTAGGACAATAATAATTTGAAATAAATGTCCACCACACATCTGATCTCCTTCAAGATAAGCATTAAAATATGAAGTACACAACCTATCTTCCCTACAATGAGGAAAATACAAATTATCTAACACCAGAAGACGCAATCAACTTCACTCCAATGGCTTCCTGAAAACCAAAGCATGATCTATCTAGCCATAGTTGGAAATTTTTCATACCATTTAAAATAATGTCTCCCATTACCAACGACTGATTGATCAATGTCGGCCCCCGTTCCCTGCTGCGGCCGTGGCATATGAAGATATGATTGCCATATTGATGTGTAAGCTACCGGTAGAGTCTCCCACACTTGGAGGGAAGTTGATCAGCCATCAAATCAGTGACCACTTTTCTTAATGGCTTACACCGAAACAATCTTATCACTTTTAGTTTGTCTGGAAGCAAAAAAATTAATGATACCAAGGTGACGCGTGTTATGTTCCACTCAACGCAAAAAGAATAAAATATTTTCGGGATCTTAACTCTAGTGACAGTTAATTTTTTTAACATGTTATCTATATTAAAGATTATTGGATAATTTTTCTAATTCTTGCTATTTTTGGAGAAGTTTGAAGGGAGGAGATAAAGGGTTAGAACGCTTAGAGAATGAACGAAGAAGAAGCCAATTCCATAGATAAAAATTATAATTATCATGGGGAGGGACATTAAAATGATATGCTTCGAGTGGGGAGGTGCATTAAAATGATATGATATGCTTCGAGTGGGAAACTCCTTATGGGAAGTGACATGGATAACGAGACCTCCTATAATTGTGTGTGGAATTTAGGTTGAGTCAAGGGAAAATAATCTTTGATTGAGCAGGTATTAAAGAAAAGAATCTTTGATTGAACAGAATCATTATCATTTGTTTTTTTTCTGAGTTATTGGACTGCTAGTGATTCAGTTATGTTTATTAGTTATTTTTGTAGCTTCAATTTTGTAATATTTAATTGTTTTATTCAATCTAAAAATAATAATAATTGATATTTACAAAATGGTACTAGTTAATAAAAATCAGATAATATGATTCTTAAACTTCCCTTAGTGGGATGATAAACTAACAAAAAAATGATACATTTTCAGATCCACTTTGACATACTATGTTAGTGGCCCTTAAATCTCCAAAAGATATAAAAAAGAAATGATAAAATGGAATCCTCCCTTTATTGGCTTTAAAACTAAACTTTGATGGGGTGGCTAGGTATAAACCTAAGATTTTTTATAATGAAGAGATTTTGTGAGCTATTTCAATTTTTTTTTATCTATTGGTCCAGAATATGAGGCTAAGTTTTAAGCCTTCTTGAATAGTTTGAATCTCTGCAAAGATAAGAATCTTGCTAATATAGATGTGAAGTGGATTCTCAAATTTAAATAAATGCAACTAACACACATAAATTTGTAAATTAGAAACTTCAAAATATTACATGCTCCATTTGAAATTTTCTAGATAGCTTACATGATGTATGAGTGACTGCCAACTATACCTATGAACAATACATTTTGGAGGTCATTTTGAATGACAAAAAGCATTGGGAGAATCTATAGTTTGGATTTCATTCATATTGTATTCCCTCAGATTGGCCAAGGAGATCCCAAGGTAAGTTTCAGTTAATTATCTTTTCACATTCATGTGGCTGTCATAAGTGTCCATGGCCTTTCTTTTACTCCTGCTAAGTTTCAAAGGATGGATGATGATGTAAAAACTTAAACCAAGTGATTGTTGTAATGGATGGTGTTGTAAAGGCCATACAATAGGTCATTAATCTTTAATGTTTCCAAGGTAAACATTTACATGGAGGTATAGTGTATGAAGAATTTCTTATAACTTTCATTCTTATTCTCATAAAAAAGCATTGTGTATCTGGCAAATGCCTTCATCAAGGAGATGAAAGACGTAGTTCACGATGAGAAGCCAAAAGGTTGGGTTTCATGGTGGATATTCGATGTTTATTTTATGTCTTAACCAAGCCACCTTCTAACCATGATTAAAGATAAATATAAAAGGTTAAAACAAGACAAATATGATGAGCCCAATCTCATACAAAATTATGCGATTTATATATATACACATTAAGACATTCCCTTAAAAGGATGAAAAAAGCAAATGAAAAAGAAATCATTTATAGAAATTTCACCATTACAGAATCAATAAACCAAATGAATCTGAATCACCACATATCCTCCTAGTTTCTCCTCCGCACCACAAAAAATCTGATAAACTAAAGAAGTGATGGCCTAATATTTCAGTCAAGAAGCTATTTCTTCATCTGGTGAAGAAACTTACTGTAGTTGTTGAATGAGGATCCTCCTTCCATCACCACATCTCTATTGCTTCTCATCAATTTGGTGACGTGCTTCCTTATCTCTGCGCCATCTTCTCCCACCAGCAACTTGTCAATGGCTCTAACAATCTCCCCCTTCTCTATTATTCCATCCTTATTCGATTCCAGAGGCATGGAGGGAATATACCTTACTTTCTTCTCTTCTTTGGGAGCTCCTTCAATAACACCAAAAACAACCAGTCTAACCAAAACCCAAGAAGGAAAAGAAAAAAATTACGAAGAAGCGTGACTCTGTCTTACCATCCTGAGCAAGGGTCCCAAGAGAGACGAGCCTCAGAATGAAGTAGCAGATGGCACAGTTGGTGACGAGCAATGCGTGGAAGCAAAGAGAGGAATCTTGTAGAAATCGGCTACCGCCTTTAACTCGAAACATGTCATTGCATCTACTATTATACCGGTGATCTTGTGCTCTTCTTCCCTCGCATTGATCTCATCAATAAGGCTCTTAATTATGGAAGGTGTCATGTTTTTATCTAATGCTTGCAATAGATTTGGAATGTTGGTGCGTTTGTCATCGGGCGGAAAGCTTGTCACACCAATATTGATCTTCCCTGCCATGATTAAACCCACAGGTTCCCTACAAAGGCGGGATGAATGAGAGGCGGGATTTTGTAAAGAGGCGGGATTTATGAAATGACTTGGTCTTTTCTTTTTTTTTAAGTAATTCACGTTGTCGTCGGAATTTTGATAAATGCGGGAACTTTTTCTAAAAAACCCTAAATGTCATTGCATTATCGTCAGAATTCTGATGAAATCGGGCATTTTTTCAAAAAAAAAACAAGTTTTATCACAATATACCTTCTCTGTCGGAAACCTCCGTCGGAATTTTAGGCTAAATGTATTAGTGACCCCCCCCCCTCTCAGTTGCCTCTGAGACCTAACAATTGGTATCAAAGCAGATTGCAGATATTTTCACCAAACCTCTACCTAAGGAGACTTTTGAATATCTTAGAGATCAACTTGGGGTCATACCTCCACCGGTAGATACTTAGAGAGTTGATGTTTGTCATCAACCGACATAATTAATAGAGAAATATTTTACTCTGACTTTGATGAGGAAGCTACTTCTCAAGGGGAGTAGTTGGTATACTAAATTGGTTGGTATTTTGTATATGAACTTGGTTTTATAGTAACTTTGGCATTTGATGTCAAAGGGGGAGATATTGGTATGGAAAAACACAAAATAGGAGTCACACTAACTACAATTGGATGGTTAAATTCAATAATGATTTACTACTCAAAATAACATCTTCATATGTTGGATTCAGTACTAGTGTGGTTCTGATATGCTTTCACAAAAACCTTGTTTCACCTTCAAATGATGTTTGCCTGTATAGCTCTTCTTATTCTCGCATATACCTTCACACAATTCTTCTTCGTATTCCACATCCGATCTTACAAATAAGGTCTTACATTTATATCATAACCTAGGACCAATTTTAGTAGGTCGGCTCTAAAAGATATTACAATAAAATCATTTTACAAATAAAAAAATATCCGATGCAATAACCAATTTAACATGTCAGGTAGATGCATTTACAACAATAATAAGACATCTCCATAGCGTGTCGTGCTCATCTGAAAAAGATAATCCAGTCGGTGTATAACCTGGACCTATTTGCCAGTAACAACAAATATGCCAATGAATGAATTTCCAAGTCAAAGTGTCCAAACGATGTCTTCGACATAACCAAGTGTTTTCCATGCCATTCCAAGTGCCGGTGATCATTATATCGTGTCGGTGTACCAGATACCGATGACTGTGCATAAGTCATTTGCTTGCCGGTGAATGTTGCTAATTCTCCAAAGTGCCAGAGTTGATAAGGTTTAGTAGGTGTTGACATCAATGACAAAACCATACCAAAATACCAACAAAATGAAGTACCAGAAGTCAACCGATGGGTTTGGAGACTAAAAACAAAGGCTCGATACTCTGATAGAAGTTTGTCCGAAAAATTGTAGACCAACCATGCATCCTTCTTGACAATGCCACAATCCTTGAGTTTTTCTCTTAGCTCAATTTTTTTAGTTACATAGTCTTGGATTGTATCAAAATTATTGGGATCCAACATTGTGAGATCATTGTCAAGCATGTAGCCCCTGATCTCATCAACTTGACCATATAACTGACCAAACTTTTTCCAAGCATCTTTTATTGTCTTACACTTAACAATGTGAAAGATAAGTTCATATAATACATACTTCCTCAATGTTCCAAGAGTCATAGTATTCTTAGTGAGCCATTCTATTTGAGTATTCATTAATTCTATATCAATATAATGAGTTAGTCCTTTTTTCATTAACTTATTGTAAGATTTGATTTTCCAAGAAGCACAAGTATGTGGAGTCAGAAGTGGAAACTTATGAGACCCCATAACTAAAAATGAATGAGCATAAGAGAGGCATAATCACACAATACACTCCCCAAATTCACTAAATAAAAGAACCTCCCCTAAAGGATGATTGGGCACTTTATACTTAGTGCATGTACAATGAGCCAAGGATTAGTGGGGTTTTGATTTTAATGATTTACAACTACCAAAAAAGGGCTATAAAAAACTCATATTATTGATGCAAAAGACCTTACTGATATCTAAGCATGACATATGCCAATATAGGCCAAAAAAGATAAGTTATAGAAGGGATATTTCTACTCTTAATGATGAAAAATTGATGTAGCCAGTTAAAACATAACCAATATAACAAAGAATAATCAGAAATAAACACAAGTCCAGATCAAATGTTCTTCATTATTCTTTTGAAACTCCAACCATTCTTCCATTACAATGAAAAAGTCCCTATTTTAAACAATCACCAAAAATTTCCTTTTTGGGCTAATTTTTACAAAATTTGAAAATTGTCATTTAAGGAAATTTTGAAATCTTTCCCAAAAATCATGAAATCTTCTAGAAATCTAAAAAACATTCCCACGACACAAAAAACCAACTTTCTAATCTCAAAATGATTATGAGCTCAAAATTAACTAAAAAACCAACTTTCTAAAAAACCGAAAAAGAAAGTAAAAGCCAATTTTGAGGCCTTAGAGGAAGGAATCCGGCCCTGAAAAATTGAATTTTTTGAGGCCCTATGGAACTAGGTTCTTTGGCAATCCAATAAACTCCTCAAGATCTACGTCCATGTAAAATTTCAGCCCACATGGACAATTGAGTCAAAAGTTATGACCCCGCAAAGTCCCTGCATCAAAAATTGATAGCACCATCTAAAGTAGATGAAAAATTATGCACTTTCATTAAAAAAATTCCTGAAAAAGAGGTCATATGATCTTGAATAGAGTCCTAAAATTTGCAAAAATGAGAATTAAATAGGTACAATTGTGAAAAACTAAAATTTTTAGACAATATGTCCACCAAAAAAAAAAAAAAAACCATACCACAATGAAGTACAAAAATAATTATCCCAAATAAAAAAATTACATAGAAAAAAGGCCTCAACATGACCAAGATATGAGCCTCCAAAGTAGGACTATAAATCTGAAAATCTTAATGGAGAGAGATCTACACATTTTCAAAAAGTGTTGATGTAGTGTTGATGGTAGAAAATAAGTGATTAAATTTGATGGTCGTATGCTCGACGCACAAAAAATCCCCTTACTTGCGTGGATGTTCATATTGTACGGATTGATGACATGGAAAGTCGATGTGGCAATTCTGTATAACTGACTATGTTGATGAATCAAATCTAACTAGTCTATATTATAGTAGACGATGTAGTTGATGAGACCCTACTGATTGTGTTGATGTGTCAACGATGATGTAGCCTATGTGGCCCTCTTGACTATGCATGAACCAGTTAATAAGAAGTTTCCATGTCTAGAAGACTATCGAAAAACCAACACATACAATTGTTGGGTAAACACTAATAGATACAATTTTTTTGAGTAAATGGTATTGTTGTCAAAAAAAATAATGTTGGACTAGAAGTGGGCACCGATGAATGATGTGGGTCATCGAAGACAAACAAGTTGTTAGGGACACTGGCAAGGAGATAGTGTTTCCTATCACTAGAGGATCAACCTAGGTTGTTGGGACTACCAGATTTGGGCTGCCAAAAAGAGTTTGTCAGATGGAGGTTGCCAAATGAAAACAAGCAAAATTCGCTAGGAGGACTATGCATAAGAGTCAGGATGTTGGGATATGGTCACTGGAACCTATAGAAACCAACTGGAGCTAGGTGGAATGTGGGAGTTTTGGGCACTAGGAATGACACATGTAACCATTATGGGAAATTTTGCAGGTGAGTACTAACCAAAGGGGACCGCTAAGTGGTGGCATGAGAGAGGAGACCCTAAGGGTCATACCATCAATGACAAGTTGGGTTGTATGGTTCGAGTTGCTAATTTTTTTTTCCTAAAAATAACTTTCACTCAATAGGCAAGTTTATACTCAAAATTCTTGGAAAAACCTCCCAAACACCTTGGTTGGCTTAGATTTGGTGTAGGACGCTCTAGAAATGCATTGTAGCCCAAATCTCTCAATATGCCAATCTTCAAATGTACCAAGATCTCTCCAAATATGACTATTAATGACACCTTATAGGCTCTGATACCATGTAAGAATTGCCTATGGAGATCCCCACCCAAGATCTAGAGGCATATTGAATAGCACAATAACAAGAGAGAACAATAGAGGCAAGAATAAATTGTATTCTCATTGTTGATGCAATAAGTTAGAATTGACTAGATTCTATGAGACGAATAAATAATGTACATTTAATCTTGCTTATATAGGAAAGACAAAAGGAAATGAGAGCACACAATAATGACATGTGGCTCAATGAGATGCAAGGGTATGTAAGAGAGTTAGAACTCAACCGCATGACATAAATAACTGTGCATCCTATGAAATGATAAATGTCAACTATCCTAAGCAATTCCCTAAGTAAGCTTAAGTAAAGTGTAATTATATCTTAGGAGATAAATAAAATTAATTAATTACACCAACACCATTGTTTAATCAATGGTCTAGGAGTTGAATTCTTATTTTAATATAGAAAGAGCCCATTCTTATCAAATTTAATTTTAAATTATTCATTTCCTTATATTTTTTTATAGTAATACACTTCTCTCTCTCTCTCTCTCTCTCTCTCTCTCTCTCTCTCTCCATACATACATACATACATACATAGATATACATATATATACGTGTGTGTATATATATATGTGTATATATGTATGTATGTATATATATACATACATACATACATTCATAGATATATATGTGTGTGTGTGTGTGTGTATGTGTGTGTATATATATACATATATATATGTATATATGTATATATGTATATATATGTGTGTGTGTGTGTGTGTGTGTGTGTGTGTGTGTGTGTGTGTGTGTGTGTGTGTATACATATATATATATATATATATATATGTATGTATTGGGTGAATCAGTACTCCAAAACTTTTATTGAATAATAACTTTACTGTTATGCATAAACAAAATAGTGCAGTAACATAAAATAAAGTTAAAACAAATAGATAACAATCATACATGATTCACTCCATAACACATATATTTTGGTTACACAGAAACTCTTGGTTAGAGAGAAAAACTGTGGTGGGGATGGCACCCACAACTTCACTACTGCAATAATAAAGAATGCTTGGTTAGAGCTACATTTTAGCTATTTCTGATAACTTACCCTGTTAGGAGTAACAAGATCTGTTAGATCTACCTTGCTAAAGGATTTTACAACATTTATTCTGAATGCTGCACCTGGTTAGAGGCTTTACAATTTATAGACTTGATTAGAGTCTTTTACCCTGTTAAAGGTTTCTCTTTCAACTTCACAATATTACAATAAAATTATTACAAATATCTGCAACTTTACATCTAAAATGTTATAGCAGATTCTATGTGCTCAGAATAGATTACCTTGCTTATAGCATACCTCGGTAACCCATATAGTAACTCGGTAAACCCTTCTGTTTACTCTGTTCTTTGACTATTCTCTGAAAACCTTCTCGGTGACCTCTATGTCTCTATAACAGTCTTCTTTTATACATATATACACTTCACTCATGTTGTATAAATAGATCTCTTAAAACGGTGATCCAATTCATTACTTCAATCTTACAAGCAAGATTCCTCGAATGAATAACTAAACAAAATATTTCATTGGTTAGATTGACCTCGTAATCGTACACAATCTTCTAGTGCAATTTCTAATGTAATAATAGTTAGATGTGCCTCGATCATGTAACACATTTTCATATGCATGTCCAGGTTCAATGTATTTGGTAACATGCTTCACTTGGTGTATGTCAACTCGGTGTGTCATCTTTACTTCTCGGTAGACATAAAAAGATACTCGGTAGACAGCTTGATGTGTACTGCGTTTTGTGGCTGCTTTCTTCTGTAACCGACTAGACTATGCATACCGACTTCTCTGTTATACCGACTGCATGATTCGGTAGTGCTAACCGACTAGAGTATATAGTATGACTTTTGAATATAAAAACTAATGGCAACTTGATAAGTAGTAACAATCTCCCCTTTTGACATTAGTTGAGATGTTTGACAAAAACTACTTTCAAAGTCATAACTTAAAAATCTATATACTTTGCAAAATGACTATACTTGACAATATATACAATAGTCAATGAAATAGTATATTCAGATATACTCCCCTTATCATTATACTGTACATAACTCTGATTTGCATGCTCGGTTCTGTGCTTGAGTGCTCTGCTTTCTCTGCATACTTTGTATACTCTGCTCGGTATACTCCCCCTGTATACTATACTCCAAATATTATATCAAAATTGTATCACAAAAACTGTATGTTTATTACTCCCCCTATATAGTATCACTTCCCCTTTTTGACAAACATCAAAAACTTAATTTCCATCCGGGGGTAGTAACTGATCAAAAATAGATTTATACTTTTTCTGGGCGTCAGTGAGAGTGACTATGAGTGCATCTTTGACACTTTCCATTAAAGAATTTTGTGCTTGAATATCAGCCAATAGTGATATTAAGCCATCAAGAGTGCTTCCCTCTTGTGTAGTAGATAGGCGTGTAGCTCGGTTAATCTGTTCTTGAACTGATGAGAGATGAGGAAGAAATAATGTCTAGAATGTCATTATATCCATCCTAATCTTATGTTCTTTATTACTTAGTTCTAAGTATTGAGTCATTAGCTGTTGAAGCTTGGTATAAAAATTCTAAATAGAATTGGGCTTTGTGGTCAACTTATTCAAGAGATCGGTGATCTCTTTCTCAATTGTATTAGTTTTATTCTTGATATCTTTAATGAATAGAGAAAATGTGCAAAGTTTCTGAAATAAATAAAGAATATGCTTGAGTTGAGGGGACAACTCAGTAATGAATTTGACAAGCTTGACTTTCCCAATAGCTAGAGCCTTTTGTACCTCTTCTATCATTTTTGCAGTAAGCTCTTTGTCTTTTAACTTGCTCAAATACTCAGATGCATCAACTCCAGATGTTTCTATTTGATTCAAGAGTTCATCCAGTTGAATGTGGATGGCTGCATCGGTTGACACTATAGCTGAAGGTAGCATATTTGTCAGCAGTGTCTTCACCTTCTAAAGTACTTTATTCTTCTTTTGAATGGCCATCTATTTTTCTTGTTTGGCCTTTGCTTTGCATAGTTCACCAAAATCAATAAGTGCTTGCCCTTTTAATTTTGAAATATCCACATTGGGCAACACTACTGGTTTAGTTAAATCAACTTTAAAACTATGCTTTTTTACCTTCTTCTCTTTACCTTTGGTCAGTTGTACCAAGACAATAGCTTATGAGGCTTGCTGACCCTCGGTAGGTTGCTCGGTAGAGGCAACACTTTGGTCAGTTCATGTAGCTGTTGTGATGTCTTTTGGTGTCTTGGTAGTGGGCATCTCAGCTGCAACATTTTTGGTGATTGATGGTGCCTGAGAGGTCTTTTCTTGAGTTGTACCTTATGCTGCTTCAGACTAGTGACCTTCGGTGCCTTGTGCTGTATCTTGAGGAGCTTCGGTAGAGATAGGTTGAGTGATTGGTGGATAAGGCTAAACTTGTTCTAAAATGGATTCACTAGATACAAGTTTTGCATATGTGGTGCCTTCTATCATCTCTTGCTCCGGTGCTTCTGCATCCATGACATCTTCATCAATTTGAATAGTGTCAGCCGAGTCTTGCTTGGTAGCATCAGGACCTTGCTCGGTGACATCAGGATCGTGCTCGGTGACATCAACAATTTCAACTTTATATTGTTCACCGACATCTTTTATTTTGAATATTTCCTACCATTTTGCTTTTGTCTCATTCTCTACATCAATATATAGCCCATTCATCAGTTTTAAGGCTCTCTGTTTGACAAGAAATTTAGAATTGTAGGTTGTCAAATGTTCCTTTATTTCTGCTACAGACATAGTAGGAAATAGATGGACTAGACTTCTTTGTCTAATTTGTTTCTCTGAGTCCATTGCATATTTCCACCTATTATCAATATGCAAGTAAAGTTCATTTGGAAGTGACTTTACTAGTTCTAATGGAGCTAGCCGAAACTTTAGAAGTGTATAGATGACAACTTCTTCAATTTGTCTCTTCTCATCATTATTCCTAGTCTCATACTTGACAAATATAAATCCTCCAAATCCACCATATTCTTTTAGATTGGCACATAAATTTTCAACACTATGTATATTTACCTTCTTGCTTTTGACAATTTGGAATTTGTTGGCATCCTCAAATTCTGTATCACTAGACTCTTTTGCCAGAATGAGTCTCCGAGTAGATTTCTTGTAGGTCTTGGTTACCTTGTGAGCATTAAAACTCTTTTGTTTCTTACTCGGTGATGCAACTGATGCTCTTGTGCTAGGTCTCTTTGTTGGTGGAGTTGGTAGGGCCTTTGAAATGTCATGTTTCTTTCTTTTCAAAATTTTACCCTTAGGCAGTTCGGTGCTCAATGTTATTGCTGCCTCTTGAGCTTCTGATTCCTATTCGGTGATGGCAAGAGTACCTTTGACAGGTGTGGAGGAAGATTCTTCTCTGAATTTCTCCGTTAAAACCTTTATCATCTTTGTTGCTTTCCTTGTAGCTTTGGGTACTACAATGCTCATTTTTACTTTTTCTTTAACTTCTTCATAAGTTCCATATCTTAGCTCGGTAGCATGCCTTGGTAATGAAAGATAGGCATCAATTTATTGTTGTGTGATATCAAAGTCAATCTCGTAACCCATAGGTGGCAAAGATTGAGTCCTTGGTTCCACAACATTCACATAACAGTAATCAGTGTCTACCTCAAAGCATATATTATCTTTATATTTCTCTACCAGCTAGGGTGGAATCCGGTACCTGTTGTGCATCTTCTCCTGAAATTTGCTGAAGTAGTCATCCATTATATCATTAAAATTATCTCCCAACTTCTTGATAAAGTCATTAATCTGATGGGTGATTGGTCAATGTAGCTCCCAAACTACTTTACCGACTGATGGAAAGAATTTCTCAAAGTAGAAAAACATGCATACAAGAAGTGAACCAAACTTCAGTGTATTTGTCGAGTTGTTCTTCTTCGGCTTCCTTATTGTGTTTAGGTTCTCAAACAATTTTTTCAATAGCACTTCACATAAATCAACTTTCATTCCCTTTTTCACAATTTTATAGGCTAAGTCAACTGCTGCACAGGGTACACTATTTTCCCTTGCTAATTGGAAGAAACAGTAACCAATTACTCTAATGGAAAACTTAAGTTCTGCATCAGTGACATTGTTCAGTTTTAATCCTCTATAATCAGATTCTACTCCAGTTAAACTGATTAATTCCTTTTGTGATATCATCTTCTGTGCTCGTGCATGATCATAGATAGGATACCCGGTGATCACATGAATGATTTCCTTGGTGATTTTGAATGGCTGCTCTTCTAGCCACATGAAATCATCATGAACTTTGCTTAAAACAAACTTAACCCACTAGGGTTTGAACACACGAGGATAGGTTAGGGCTTCAATTAATCCTTTGATTTTGATGTGTTCAAACTTGCTATCCATTTTGCCATCGGTACATAGCTCATCATATGTGTCTCTTATCTCAACATGACCGATTTCTTCAACACGACATTTGGTGAAGAATCTCACATCTTCGACTAACAAGACTTGATCCGGGATGAGTGAAAAGGCAGTTTTGTCATCCGGTTCAGAGGTGAATTTAGGAGTCAAAGAGTATTTCAGAGAGGGCTTCTCCACATTCTTGACAACTATGGGATCTTGGATCTTGGGTGCCATTTGTAAATTTCAAATAAAACTAGCAAACTATCCTTAGGGTTTGATAGTTTACAAACGGAAGACGTTTCACACTCGGTAGATAATAGCAATTTGACAAGATCGGTAAACTAGCTTAACAGTGTGATGAGATTTGATGTAAATACCTTGGATTCGCTTTGAATGAGGTTTGATCACCTTGGTTCACTTTGCTCTGCTCTCTTGAAAACTTGGTGAATGAAAATGACCGCGAAAATGCTTTTAAGTACACAAAATACCTTATCGGGCTCCGTGCGAGTTAGGTCAAAAACATTAAATGCACTTGGTTCACCTTTAACCGATTTACTCTCTTTTTTGTTTTAACTGAGTAACCAAATTTCTTTCATTTATTGACTTGATAGGCTTCCTATATACACTGACTTGACAGGTTTCCTGTAAAGTACTTTTGATAGAATTTCAAACTTACTAATGCATCTTGACTATGCAGATTTTGAATTTAGTACATAAAAGAATAGGAACTATTATGATTTTAACCTTTAGAGAATGGAGTCCTTTCATACCTTTTCTGATTAATTTGGAATAGGTGCACCTAACTCGGTAGGTAAGGTGCTTTCTTCATTTGACATGATTTCCTTCTTTTTCCAAATCATCTTTAATTTTTCTTTTATCTCTTTCATGTCTCTTCTAGGTTGATCTCTGTAGTCTCCACCCAAGTGTCCAACTTTGTGACAATGAAAACATGCCATACCGGGATTTCTCCATGATCTTCGGTTGTTCATTCCAAACCTTATAAAACAATTGGCACTTATATGTCCATATCTTCCACAACATTCGCACCATATCCTTGTATTGTAATCCCATGGTACTGCTGCATATTGTCGGTAAGGATTTGTGTGAGTTCGATAACCTCTAGTGTTTGCTCGGTGTGTAGACCATATATAGTTCTTTTGC
>NC_081409.1:196171451-196248808 GCF_030272615.1 Cryptomeria japonica | reverse complement strand
CAATCTCCCTCTCTCCCTCCCCCTCTCCTCTCTCTCTCTCTCCCTCTCCCCCTCTCATTTAACCAATCTCCCTCTCTCTCCCTCTCCCTCTCCCCCTCTCCTTTTCCCTCCCTCTCCCTCCCTCTCTCCATCTCCCCCTCTCCTTTTCCCAATCTCGCTTTCTCTCCCTCTCCCCCTCTCCTTTTCCCAATCTCCCTCTCTCTCCCTCTCCCTCTCCCCCTCTCCTTTTCCCAATCTCACTCTCTCCCTCTCCCTCCCTCTCTCCCTCTCCCCCTCTCCTTTTCCTAGTTCTACATAGCCCGTACGGGCTATGTAGAAGTAAGGCCAAAACTTCTAGTTCTACATAACCCGTACGGGTTATGAGAAATTATGAATGTTGACATATAAGGTTTCCATAACCCGTACAAGTTATGGGAAAAAAAAAAAAAATTTAGTCCCAACGGCCTAAAAACCAGCATTGCAAGTTGTTTGAAGGCCCCACTCTGCTTTTGCACATGATTTTATGGGACAGTAATAGTCAGGTTTTCATATTTTTTTGTCACTTTTTCTTTGGAATGATTGATTTTGAAGTTATTTTATAATTGTTACTTTAGATAATAACAAAATCATGATCATTTCTTGTTTTTGTGCTTTGATCATGATTTATTTGTCTTGTATTTTGTTTTTTTTTGAAGTTATTTTATTATTGTTACTTTAGATTATAACAAAATGATGATCATTTGTTGTTTTTTTTTTATTTGATTGTGGATTGTCATCATGATGTTATGTGTAGGACAATGGGAAAGAATAAGAGAGGAACAAATGAACAAAGTGAGGTAGCAAAGGAAAGACACAGGGAGCATATGAAGAGATTATGTGAAGGTACGCCATCTAACACACCTAATGAAAGTGATGAACATTCAACAATTGAAATTGATATGATTAATGCACCAAATCAAAATGATCAACATACACCAATTCAAATACATATGATGAATGCACCTAATGAATGCAATGGACATACACCATTTGAAAATGATTTGGTGAATGCACATGTTAATGAAATTGAAGAAGATATACCATTTGAATTTGATGTGATCAATGCACATAATGAACCTAATGAAAATGAAGAGAATGCACCAATCTTAACACCTCTTAGAATAATTCGTAGAAAACTAAAGTTCCTAATAGATATTGATGAAAATATTGTGAAGCGAATGCATGATAAAATTTTCGAAAGAACTTGTAGAAGAATTTGGAATAACTATTTTTAAAACTTAAATCAAAGTGGAAGATGCCAATTATTTGTTGAAATAATTAAAAATCTAAAATTTAGAGAGACAATGAAAATTTTGGGGTTAAGAACATCCAAAAATAATAATGAAAGAACCATTGTGAGAAATCTTTTTGATGCATACCAAGCCATTGGTTCGAAATCATGCACTAAAGATGCTAATGTTACTTGTCGTGTCCTCACATCAACCATAATGGGAAAGGAAATGAAAAAATCTCGTTTAATAAGAAAAACAAGCAAGTCATTAAGGATAAGTAGAACCACATTACACTATGCCTTAGAGAGGTGAGAGAAAATTGAGGATCCTAACAATAATTCTCTTTGGACATTCTCGGGTAGACTCGCACACAAGGACAAGGTTGTTGTTGATGCACTAAGAATGTTAATTGAGAAATTTTGGCATGACAACACAAGGGTTTCACCCAACCAAAGAGATGTTGTTAGAAGGCGAATTGGAACTAGTAATTGTGAGCCACATCCAAAACACTATTTAGATACAACTCAAACACAATTTTATGAAAGGTTTCTTCAAAGCTTTCCTCAGATTAAAATTAGTCAAAGATTGAAGCATCAGTGGATTTTGACCATGTATCAGACATAGTTGAACCAGGTAAAGGGTTGCAATTTGCTACAATTTTAAGCTTAATTTATTAGTATTAATTTATGCTGATTTTGGTATTAACTTATATCCTTCTATTAAATGCAGGTCATGTATATGTAGTTATTGCGGATGAGAACAACGAAGAAGGAACATATTACTTTTTATGTCGTTGTATTGAGGCCAAAAAGAAATTGACATCTACAGTGGTTGATGGAGAGGGTATTGAGTACCCAATAGGATCCGTTGTTGTGACAGGGACATGACTTAGAGGGTACTGTTGTTGTGTCGAGTTGTATTGAGACCTCTTAAATTCATTTATTTAGTAGTCATTGTATTGATTTTGGCATTATCCTTCTATAAAATGTTGGTACCCTATCAAAAATTCTAATGCCTGGTTGTTTGAGGACTTTGAGACACATAGACATATTCTTCATTACTCAAACCTTCTTGTTGCAACAAATATTAATTTGATTAAATATTGTGGTAGACCTCTTAACAAGGATTTGTGGAAAATTCATGAATCAGACCACGAGGCAATACTTGAGACACTAAGGGTTAGAGCTAATCCAGAAGGTTCACTTGATTGATTTTGGGCCATCTAGAAGAATAATTCTACAATATGGTAGAATAATTTTGATAATTTTGTATATATCTTTTGCAAAACGTTGTAACTTCACTTTTTTGGATGTGCTCTACATGCATATGAGCTGTAATATGCATATGATTTGTAATGTGCATATGTAGATGCCAAATTTTGTATATAAAAACATCAATGAGTTGTAATGCGCATATCTAGATGCTAAATTTTGTATAAAAAAACAACAATGAGTTGTAATGTGCATATCTAGATGCCAAGTTTTGTATAAAAAAACAACAATGAGTTGTAATTTGCATATTTAGATACAAAATTTTGTAAATATAAACAATAATGAGATTGATCATTTATATAAGATGCCAAATTTTATATATGAAAGTGTCCATGGGGTTGATTTGCAAATTCTGAGAGCCCAAATTTGTACCATTTGATTATAAATACATTTGTAATAAACTTGTACCATTTTATTATAAATAACTGAGTTTGATTCTAACATATGTTAAATAAATTGCAAATGGGTATCTAAATATGCAATTTTTTTTCCAAGTGTTTTGGGAAAGTTTTGAGTTATTATTGAATTACCCGATTTGAAGGGCTAGTAGGAATAGTCCGAATCTGAGATAGGATTTTTTAGGCAGTGACAAAACGACCCCATAGGTTCAAATAGATCATCCATAAGTGCCATGGTCTCCGAGTTACGCTACGTCAAAGTTTGACCATTTTTTCCACTTTGAGCACTCAAGGGAAAACATCGCTACAAGGTGGCTCGTAATGATCAGACATCTTGGGGAGCAAGACAAGGGCACACCTAGCGTAAAACCAACCACTTGGACACACTCGCATTGATGGTTTGTTCCCACGACAAGCAGAACGAAAGATGCACTATTTTGCCACCTCTCACTGACGATTTTTGATGCGACAGAAAAATCTCACCACAAGAAAACGGAATCGAGTTGCTCAAAATTGAGATAGGATTTTTTAGGTAGCAACAAAATGAACCCATAGGTTCAAACGGATCATCCATAAGTGCCATGGTCTTCGAGTTATGGGACGTCAAATTTTGACCATTTTTTCCACTTTGAGCGCTCAAGGGAAAACGTCGCTACGAGGTGGCTTGTAATGATCAGATGTCTAGGGGAGAAAGACAAGGGAACACCTAGTGTAAACCCAACCACTTGGATGTGCTCGCACTGACGGTTCATTCCCACAACAAGCAGAACGAAAGATGCACTATTTTGCTACCTCTCACTTATGGTTTTTGATGCGATAGAAAAAAATCTCACCATAGAAAATGGAATCAAGTTGCTCGAAATCGAGATAGGATTTTTTAGGCAGTGACAACACAACCCCATACGTTCAAACGGATTGTCCATAAGTGCCATGGTCTCCAAGTTATGGGACGTCAAAGTTTGACCGATTTTCCACTTTGAGCACTCAAGGGAAAACGTCGCTACGAGGTGGCTCGTAACGATCAGACGTCTTGGGGAGTGAGACAAGGACACACCTCATGTAAACCCAACCACCTATATGTGCTCACACTGACGATTCATTTCCATAACAAGCAAAATGAAAGATGCACTATTTTGCCACCTCTCACTAACGATTTTTGACAGTTTTTGATGCAAAAGAAAAAATCTCACCACAAGAAAATGGAATCGAGTTGCGCAAAACCGAGATAGGATTTTTTAGGAAGCGACAAAATGACCCCATAGGTTCAAATGGATCGTCCATAAGTTCCACGGTCTCCAAGTTACGAGACGTCAAAGTTTGACCATTTTTTCCAATTTGAGCGCTCAAGGGAAAATTTCGCTACGAGGTGGCTCGTAACGATTGGATGTCTTGGGGAGCAAGACAAGGGCATGATTTTTGATAGCTTTTGATGTGACAAAAAAAATATCACCACAAGAAAATGGAATTCCATGGTCTCCAAGTTACGGGACGTTGAAGTTTGATTGTTTTTTCCACTTTGAGCACTCAAGGGAAAACGTCACTACGAGGTGGCTTGTAACGATTAGTCTTCTTGGGGAGCGAGACAAGGGCATGGTTTTTGACAGCTTTTGATGCGACAAAAAAAATCTCACCACAAGAAAACGAAATCGAGTTGCCCAAAATCGAGATAGGATTTTTTAGAAAGTGACAACATGACCCCATAGGTTCAAACGGATCATCCATAAGTGCCACGGTCTCCAAGTTATGCTATGTCAAAGTTTGACCATTTTTTCCACTTTGAGCGTTCAAGGGAAAATGTCACTACGAGGTGGCTCGTAATGATTAGACACCTTGGAGAGCGATACAAGAGCACACCTAGCATAAACCCGACCACCTCGATGTGCTCGCACTGGCGGTTCATTCCCATGACAAGTAGAATGAAAGATGCACTATTTTACCATCTCTCACTGACGATTTTTGATAGTTTTTGATGCGACAGAAAAAATCTCACCACAAGAAAACAAAATTGAGTTACCCAAAACTAAGAGAGCATTTTTTAGGTAGAGACAAAACGACCCCATAGGTTCACATGAATCATCCATAAGTGCCATGGTCTTTGAGTTATGCGACATCAAAGTTTGGCCATTTTTTCCACTTTGAGCGCTCAAGGGAAAACATCGCTACAAGGTGGCTCGTAACGATTATACATCTTGGGGAGAAAGATAAGGGCACACCTAGCTTAAACCTGGCCACCTGGATGCACTCATGCTGATGGTTCATTTCCACAACAAGAAGAATGAAAGATGCACTATTTTGCCACCTCTCACTGACAGTTTTTTATGGTTTTTGCGACAGAAAAAATCTCACCAAAAGAAAACGGAATCAAGTTTCCTGAAACCGAGATAGGATTTTTTAGGCAGCAAAAACACGACCCCATTGGTTCACATGGATCTTTCATAAGTGCTTCAACTCTTCTTTTATAGGTGATTTGGATGAATAGGTGTGTCTCTTACCCTAAGGCCGACTTGTTATGGAATAAAATTTAAATGAAAACCTTACCTAAGCCGACTCATCTTTACATAAATTTCAAATCTGCTTTGTGTGCTCAAATCTTGTCTTAATTGGTTCTTGAAATGATGAACTTCACTCCATAAGCATGAGTTTATGAAATAATAACTTCACTCCAATCTCTTCATGCACGAAGGACTCAAAGAAAATTCACTCAATCAAAATACACAATATCAACATTACCGGTATCAGTACTTGGGTATACACAATATGAGCAATAGATAGTTTAAAACTATACGCCATATGAGTTACAAGTAATGAACAAATTGGATCACATTTCAAGATATATACACAATGAACAAATTTGATCACATTTCAATAGAAAATAACTAAGTTTTAGGAATATCATGTTTCATATATATCAATGAACAAATTGGATCGAATATCAAGTTTCATATATATCAAAATGAACAATAATAGTGTACATATATCAAAAAATGGCATAGATGCCAAATCAATAATAGTTGCAAAAATGTGGCATGTGCCATGTCTGTCAAAGTCGATATATACATATACAAATGTCGAATATATAAAAAATTGGTCCTTCAATGACCACAACTATAACTATATGTCTCTATCGATATCTATGACTGTGGCGGCTCATCAAAATCGAGCCTCTTCGAAGCAGTACATGGCTCTGCAGGTGGCTACACAAGGACAATTCAAATGTCGAATCAGATATATTTTCTCAATATAACATCAAAATAACTAAATATTGAACTCTAAATTGTTTGAAGTTGAAATGTTGATTACCTCATCTCTATCTTCTACAATTTGGTGAGGCTGAGGATCCATGGGATGTCCTGAAGGAGGCTGTAACTGGTAAAACAACATTAATGTACATGTTAATGACATATATGTCAAATAACACATAATAACTAAAATTGAATAGACTAAAAAACTAAAACATACTGGAGCCTTAGATGGATGTGCTGTGGTCGTAGGAGGCAAAGTCACAGATGAATCAATTATGAGTATTTCCTATATCCATGGTAAGTGATCCAAAAGGAGTTAACTAGACAGTTATAACTCCGTTGTGCACTTAGTGAAAAGGAGTTGATCTAAGAAAAACATACCTTTTGCCTTGGTCGTGTTGGATCCCATAATATATGTGCAGGACTTCTACTAAAATGGAATGGTAGAATAATAGTAGGAAGTTTGGAAGGGGCCTGTAATAGTTTAAAGACAATCATACAAGTTAATAACCCAAAGTTGTTGACAAACTAGATAAAACACATATTTTTAACATATGTAGAAAAAATGCACACCAAAGCCTCGTATAGTTCTTCTAGTAACCTTAGGAGGCCTAGTCGAATCTGATGTAGCTATTACCATTTCCTATATGAAAAATGATAACATATGATATAGACATAAAATGATTTAGTTATTTCGAACAAGCACTTGAATGCAATCCATAAAGATATGAAGATATGAAGATATCACCTCTTCCCTCTACTAAACCTCATCAACATCAGGTGCATTCATTAATTCCATAAACCCCATATGTTTTTGTATATAGAACAAATAAATTAAGTGCATTTATCAATATCTACATATACATGTTTAATCATAATACATTTCAACAATCGAATTTAAATTGTAGTTAATTACCTTCTATCGTTTGGGTGTCCGAGAGGATATCTTTTTCTGCCTCAGAGTGCTAGAGGATGGCTTTCTCACAGGAGATGTCTTCGAGGTAGGTGGTGTAAACTAATGGCAAAAATTAACATAAGGGAAAAGAGCATGTATTTAATATATCACTTAAGTAAAAAATATATAAATCTAAATGGTACCGCATAGCTATCTTGGCCAAAGTCAATGGATGAAAGCTTGATATCATCAAGTTGGGACATCTTAGCCACTGATAAGCCCTACAAAATATCATGGCCATGGAGTCGATTGAACAATATGTGGTTTACTCCCACCACCTGTTGCACCCTACAATGCATTTTATTTATATGTCACTTTAAATTGTTCTAAAAATAAAAATTCATTTCTTTTTATAAGATTTAGTCACTTAATTGATAACATGTCATAAATAGAATTAAACACACCTATGTCTGATAGCGAGGGTACAACATATTGAGCAGTTCATCGGTGAGGGCCACATCCTCTGTAGTGGAAGCATGGCATCTACTCCCGCAACATGTACATGAATGAGATGTATAATGCCCCGCAAGGAACCCTAAAGGAAAACAACACAACTAGGCAACTAAAGGGTGAAATATATATTTTTTAAAAGATTAAGTGCATTAATTATAATCATTGCACGTCTAATAACACAACAGAAGACTAACACATGATTTCCTAAGGGTTACCAACGATGATTAATTCATAAATTATATTAACACCATGGTTAATCCAATTGTCTATTTAATCAGGTAAATTAAATGCTTTAAGATTAAAACTACACATACATCTAAAATTCATAATGAAAGAATCAAAGTATTCCATGCATTCAATTTTCCATAAATCATTTATACATAAGATCAAAGCAACTAAATTAACATACATTCACTGAAATAATATTACAATATCCATAAATACACGACTTCCAATAATACCACGGATTGCAAAGTTACAATATCAAGGTTACATAAAAGTTTGATACAATGACCACAAGGTCTCAACTGAACAATGATCACGAACAAGAGCTGGTACATGAACCACGAACCAAGAAACACCAGCGAAGCCTTTCCTCGCCTAAAGATACAATCCAAAACATCTGATGGGAAGTGGCACTACCACCCGACCATGTGATCCCAAAATGGAACCACCCCACTGTGCTAGGAGATAGTAGAAAACCCTCAAGCAAGCAAATTAAGACAAGTACAAAAGAACTACATGACTCCGCAAACATCAATGTGACTCAACTCACAAACACTAGTGACTCTAAGGAGAGAGTGTCATTGCATAGCTTGATGGTTACCATGGTAGGCCTCCTAGGTCCCGGCTCTCTGTCTTGGTAACCTCTCCTGGCTTCCAGCTCCAACTAAGTCTCATGCGGACCCTACCAATCCTTTCGTGAAGACAAGGTGGTAAGTTTGCCATTCCAAGCCTTCTCATAACATTATGAGCCCTGTACAAGCACTACATCTATGCATGAGGTACATTATCTTAATTAATATTTATTCCACTCCCCCCAATATATTATTAGGTTATCACTTTTTAACTAACTTTCGACGGGTTATCCTATCATCCACTTCAGGCACGACCCCTGCTCGAAAGCCACTCTCTCTCATAGGACACTAATAGGAAAGGTCTCTCTACGAGAACTCTATGGCAAAACATATAGCCATAACTAATCCTAACAAACCACAGGTGAAGGATGCACAATCACTAACCTAAGATTGACCATTTGGACAACACACACAATGGCTCACATCAATAAGGTTATACAACAACACCTGACCAAGGAGATCTAACAACATATGAAATAATGACAACTCAACCAGAATTGCAATGAAATTAAGCTTGATTGCAAACACCATTTACACAAGATCCTAATACAAGCAATCTTTTCTTAAAACAACCAAAAGCATAAATAACTTGCAATTAAAGATTTTCCAGACAATAAGAAAATACAACTATTTTAATACAAAGAAATCAATCTGTCATTTGTCCAATAAAGTTAAATAAAATCATATAAAAATTAACCCCCTAATTATATGTCCATGATTAATTTACAAATAAACCCGATTAGATTATATTAATAATCTAAATTAAATTCCAAATTCCAAATTATATATAATAATATAATATAATTACATAAATATATATATTCTATGAATATAATATTATATAATTATATCACATTAAAATATATAATAAAAAGAAGATTTAATTTTGAAATATCTTTCATTTCCAAAATAACATAATTAAAACCACAGAAAATACTATAATTAAATATCTTTTATTTTAATTTAATTTTTTTAATTTAATTTCTTTAATTAATTTTTTTTAATATTATTTTATTTATTTATTTTTATTTTATTTATTTTTAACATACAATAACCTAAAAACCAGTAAATTCTATTTTCAACCAAAATTTATTTCCAATCAAATTTATTAAAAGGGAAATTAATTAATACATAATTTCTCCAAAATAATATAATAAAACAATTTCCCTTAACTTTTAATAATACAATAAATTTAATTAATGATTAAATTTATTTCTAAAATAACTAAATAATTCCACAGAGATACACAAATATTAAAAAGGACCGCCATAGCCAAGTAAAAAAAAATTCAAACAAGAGGGAATATTTTCTCTGGTAATCCCATTCCTCCCAAATCTTGCAATTTTCAAGCATAATTAAAATCTTGGCAAAATTTGCCATAATAACTTATCACAATTTTCTCCAAATTTAATCTACAAACACCCAGAAAATAACTTCTTTCCATTAACCAAAAATCAACTTCAGGAATGGACTTTAGCTAAGAACAATAATTAATCAAACAAGATTTTAGATTTGACAAACATCTGGACAAGGAGTTCTGCATACATGTGGATCCTTCCAATTGTGCCATCAGTGCCACATTGGTACAAGTGGGCATACAAGGTTGGACCACCCAATCTTCTTCACTACCCCCCTACTCTCCAAGGCAAAGTGGAACTACAGTACGATCGAGAGGGAGGCACTTGGCATGGTATACTCCGTAAAGAAGTTTCAGCATTACTTGTTGGCGACACCCTTCATATTTTATGTGGACCACCAATCATTGATGTAGTTAGTGAATAAAACAATTATCCAAGGATGGGTGAAGAGGTGGCTACTCCTACAATTCACCTTCACCATCATAGTACGACATGGAAGGAGCCATGTTATTGTAGATCAACTATCAAGGATTAAGTTCCGAGAACCTCCAGATGGGATGAATGAGGATTTTCCCATTGCCCACCTATTCTAGATTGTGGCATTACCACCATGGTATGAGAGCATAGGCGAGTACTTGTCCACCTCTACATTTTCTAGGGATATACTATCAAGTGAACAATGGAAGCGAGCCTAGAAGAGTAAGATATTCCAACTCATCAATAGACTCTTGTACAAGATGGGGCCAAATCAAGTCCTATGATGGTGAGTAATGCAAGAAGAGATCCAAGGAGTACTGAGAGAAGCACATGAAGGAAGGGTTGGACGACATACGATACCCAATGCCACTACATGAAAAGTACTACTAGTAGGGTTGTGGTAGCCAACCCTACATACCGACACTCACGAATGGGTACTTGGATGTGATACATGCTAGAGGACAGGTAAACCATTGAAGAGAGATTTTATGCCCCTATTCACTTCACAACCACAAGAATTGTTCGAGAGGTGGGGCCTCAACTTTGTTGAGCCATTAAAGGTAAGTAGCATGCACTAGTGTAGGTACATCGTAGTTGCAACCGAGCACCTTACGAAGTGAGTGGAGGCCAGGGCACTCGCAAACAACACTGCCATCAGCATGACGAGATTTCTCTACAAAATGATCGTGACGCAGTTTGGCATCCCAATTCAAATCACCAGTGATCACGAGGTACACTTTGTGAATCATGTCATCTGAGCCATGACAACAAGATTTCAAAATATTCCACACTCTGTCTAGCCCATACTACCCATGTGCTAATGGCTAGACGAGATCAACAAATAAGGTTTCGGTCTCCATCATATACAAGTCATGCGGAGTGGAACATGAAGATTGGGACGAGCGCCTTCCTGTAGTATTGTGGGCATACCGTACCACATACAAGGTGACTATGGGGCATACCCCGTTCCAACTAATACATGCACAAGAAGTGGTAGTACCCACAGAGTACACCATACCAAGCTTGCAAATTGTAGTGGAGAACCAGTTGGGGGATGTGGAAAGCCTGAGTGAACGACTTTTGAACCTTGCAAAGCTAGACAAACGACAGATGATGGCACAATGGGCTACGGAGGTTGCTCAATATAGGAAGAAGTTCTAGCACAACAAGCACCTCCAACAAATGAATTTCCAACTTGGGCTGTTGGTACTGAAGTATAATGGCCGTAACGAACTTCGGCCAGGGAAGTTTTGGGTTCGCTGGTTAGGGCCATATAAAATCAAAGAGGTTGGCAAGAATGGTGCAGTTAAATTGTTCACTCTCGACAACAACCCCATCTGGGATCCTGTAAACGAATAAAACTTAAAAATCTACAGAGAAAGACCTACAACTATTAACATGTTAGGATATGCTACAAGAGGCCATTGGGCAGTGGGGAGGAACGAAGAACCAAAGGAGGACCCGATGATCGAAGAACAACCTTATAGACCCGATGAGGACTAGGCCGACCCTGTAGCCCTTCTCGAAGAGAGGATAGTGCCAAAGCATGTGGAAGGTGTTGCGGTACCAAGGGTCCATAAGCACTTGATGAATGCCTACTTTGATACTCCAGCTTTATTGATAAGAATCGGTGGGCACTGGAAATGGAAGGCTCCATATGAAGGGACCCAAGAATACCTAGCCTACGAGATTGACGAAGAAATTGAAGCAAAGCGGAAGGAGGAATAGGTTGCGAAAGGAAAGGAACCAAAGGAGGACAAGGAAGAGGAAATTGACCTAGAAGAGTATGGTAAAACTCTCAACTCGTGCCTAAAGACGATTGTAAAGGCGAATGATATGTTTATTGTAGAAAGATATGGCTATAATGAAGAACTAATTAAGTGGTGCATAGCCTACGGGAAGGAGCCTCCACCACTACTAGTTTCCAATGCGAAGCACACAGTAAACACTAAGATGGGGGGGTGAATCAGTATTTAGGATTTTTAATATTTTTGAAAACTCAAAAATCATTGAACACAGAAATGAAAATGACAACATGACACAAAGCAAGAGCACATGATTTTTGTCATGGAAAACCCTTTTGGGTAAAAAACCATGGCACAAAGGTTCTCCAAAAAACTCAAAATGGGCACCAACCCAAATTACAAAGTAAACAGCTATCAGGAGAGCACCAACTCTCCACTCAGCACCAACTAAGATTAATCAGAATATCAATCTTCAAAACATGAGGGAGCTCCAACTCCCTTCAAAACGGCAACTTTAAGAACTCAAAAAAGATATATTTCTGCTAAACTTGTTGAGCCATGCTACAGAATATAAAGTCTAGACAGCCAACAATAACTCGGAAATCATTTTCAAAAAGAACCAGCCATATCCCAAACATTTGAAGAACCAAAGATTATGATTGACATCTAACACTCTGCCTATATCCATTTCACTTAGACAAAAAAACTACAGAAACACCTCCCATAGTTGCATCTATTTCATTTTAATCACTACACAATTATAATTTCAAATGCTTCACAATTGCTACAGCCTGGCCTCAAAAATTCTAACAAGCTCCTGCGTATATCATCACTAGTTTTTGAAAAAAAAAAAATTAAAAAAAATTAAGCATTAGCGCTTTCACTCTACATACGCACATCCCACAATGACACTCCTAACATTTAAAAAAAAAGGCTCAAAATAAGAAATTTATGAGCACAAAGTACTTATAGAAAACGCAAAATGGGTGAAGGAAACACCCAAAATATACGCCGAAATAAATTTTCATTGAAAACTATCCCCACTCCTTAAAACATTTACACACAATATATTTCCATCAAAGCAATGCCTTGAATATCACCTCATACCACACGAGCTGCCAGCACTAAGGAATATGTAGCAGTCATACATATATACCCGATACCTTATTTATCTCCAAAAATAGAATTGAACCACACAGCTGCATAAACGATTCAATTTGATTTAATTTTCCTTGCCGCTAGATCCCAACACTACAATTTTTAATAAGTACGTCTTCATTCCACACTCACCCAGAATGAAAGCAACGAAAGTGGTCATAAAAAACGTCTTTGCAAAAGTCATAGCCGCAAACCATACTCTAACCTCTGAATATTTAACGTATCCATAAAGTCATTTTCCTTTTTGAAAACAAAGGCCATCGATGCAAGTGAATACTCCGACAGCACCACTCCCATATAATAACAGACCACGACTCCTAAAAAAACATCAAGACTTCCTCATATTTGCACAGCCTTAAACTTAAAATCTGACACCAAACAGCCTTGATTTCAAAGAAATTAAAATTATTCTGAAAAAGAGGCTGCCACGACACACCACTAACCAAACATAGAATATTAGAATTGTTACCTTATAAAATATATCGAACCAAATAGAGAGGTGGGGCCCTTAGAATATTCAAACCATAACTTGGCAAACTAATGATGTGGCAAGTTTGCTGACTTGGCAAAAACTTCTAATGTAACAGCTGACATATGCCAAGTAGACACACAAGTTGGACAAGCAAGCACACACACTACTCAAGCAAACACATAGGCAGATCAAGCTGGTCAAGCTCCTCAAGCACCTCAAGCAGGTCAAGCAGGCAAATCAGTAGACAAACACATAGGCAGATCAAGCTGGTCAAGCTCCTCAAGCACCTCAAGCAGGTCAAGCAGGCAAATCAGTAGACAGCTCAACCAAAATCCATACTCGAACTGATTAAATCGGTCAAACATTCAATCCCTCGCTAACTGTAGATTTGCTTTTAAAAAAACTCGCCCGGTCATAATGCCAATCTTGTTCATTATTATGAAACCGTTTATTCTTCAGTGTTATATTTTGCTTATCAACGCTCATATCTGCATTTTATTAGCACCTTTCTCTGCAATACTAAACCCTAAGTTATACAAAATCGGATTGTTTAAATTATACATATTAAAAAGTGTTAAACACTCAGAATTGATTGACATTCTCAAACTTAATATGTTTTATTTGTGTCATATTGTCATGTAAAAAATACCCATCAAGTCAAGCATCCAATGTATAATCTACTTCAATCCTAATTTTATGTGACTTGAAGGTATAACAATGTATTCAGATAAAAACAGATGAATTAAAAATTAAATTACCATCCACAATCTGATATACAGCATTTATGAAATGAACATCAAATCGAACATCCAATATATAATCCACTTCAATCCTAATTTAATGTCACTAAGAAATATAGCAACTTATTCAGATAAAGGCAGATAGATTTAAAATTGAATTACCATCCTTTACAATTATTGTGCAATCACTTTTATGACCTCTTTAATATTTTCAGTATTGCAAGAATACGTCCAAGCACATGAAGAAATTATGGTCTTACCATTTCAGCATCCAAGCAAGCTTTTTGTACGTGGCAAACTCCCACGCTGTCAGCCATTCCACTATTCCCAAAATCACTTCACAGGCACAAACAAGGTCATTAACGCTCAGATAATATATGAAAAAGCAGTTTATTTCTGTTTATAAAATGCTTGATGTGATGGATTACATCTCATTAATAATGTGACGGATTATCTATTCAACGAAATATGATCGTATATATAAAATTAATGATCATCCAAATTGAAGTGTAATGAACTGTTACTATTAATGATATATCTCATTAAATAATCAGTTTATTTGAGCGGTATCAAGGCGGATCGATCCTCTTGCTACCTAGATATAATTTCCACAATTTTTTTTAAGTGATTATTATGTTTATAAAATGCTTGATGTGATGGATTACATCTCAACATGGCTTTATAAAGCCAATGTTCTTGTGCATGACTACTTTATTCAATCGCAAACAACAAAAAAAAACTTATATTAATATGTAATGTGATATTGTTGGTGTAAATAATTATTCATCATGGATATTATTACACTTAGGATAATGCATTTCATAGTAGTTTGGATATGAGACATTTGGGTGTTTGTGCCACATTGGGATAGTGTGTGTAGGAGAAATTCCACTTTTTATGGTGTTGATCTTGTTGTTACACTCCACTCTTGTTGTTACACTCCACATTCAGTGGGTGATCCACCTCATGTGGACTATTATATTATTTCTCCTACCTACCCACACCTATTTCCTACCTACCCTTGTTTCTTATTAAGCCACATGTCATGTTTGTGTGCTCACATATCCCTAGCCTTGCCTATATAAGCAAGCTCATCTACATTGTAATTAACTATTGAATTGATATTGATCATTTTCTATTGATGAGAATACAGTTTATTCTTGTCCTATATTGTGTCTCTATTTTGTACATTTCATTGAGCTCTTGATTTTGGCAAAATCTCACATGGTATCAGAGCCATTGGGGCTTCATTGATTCGTCTTGAAGAGGCATTATTGCGACGTCAAGAGGCGGATCTGAGGAGCAGCATCTTTTGGAGGCGTCCTAGACCAGATCCAACCTCGCCATTGCGTCCAGAAGGCCGTTTCCATGAATTTTGGTTATAAAGTCGGCCTATTTTGGTGAGAAATTTTTTTTCGCCAATTTTGCTATATTCGTACGGATTTTGAAATTTTTTATATATTTTTCAGAAAAAAAAAAAAATTTGTCTGAAAATATTTTTCAAAAATCAAAAATTGAAAAAAAAAAATTGAAAAAGTTGAAAAAATAAAATAAAATAAAATAAAATAAAATAAAATGAAAAAAAAGGTGTTTTTGGGGGGTCCGCAGACCCCCCCCCCCCCCGGGTGACTTGCCGTACTTGCAGGTCTGCATGTGCTGTACCCATAGTACCGCATGTTGCAGGTTTGCAGAGCCCATACCTCCCGAGCTGTCGCCGCCGTCTGTCTCCTGTCACCGATGCCCAGGATTCCCGCCATCACGCTCGCCTCCCGCGTCCCGCTACGCCTCCCTGCTGCGCTGCCCATCGGGAACCTCTTGGTGCTTTCCGTCGCCTCCACTGCAGACCACGCCACCAGCGGCCCACCTGCCATCGCCGGCTCTCCAACGAGCCTTCTTCTCCGGCAGCGCCTCCTTCCGTCGGCAGACATTAAAACCGACGATCCACATCCGCCACGTGGCAGGAGGCCACTGGCTCGTGGCCACCTCTGACTGACACATCATCCGTACGGCCACCACATTAGCAGCCAAATCAGCGTGCCACGTCATATTTCCATACGTCACCGTACAATGCCACGTCAGCATCCGTACTGCATAGTCACATATACAGTGATTTGCCACGTCAGCTGTCTGTACAGTACGGATGCCCAGTCAGCACAAAGGTGAAGTTTTCACGACGGTCATACAGTCGTCAAATTTAACACAGTGACTTGCTGATGTCAGCGCCACATCAGTAGGGTTTGAAAATTTTGTAGGCCCCTCTCATTGAGCTTTTTGATTTTGCAGTTCAACTTCAAATGGCCATAACTTGCTCATTTTTGCTCCTTTTTGGGTGCAATTTTTTTTTAAATGGGCTAGAATTTCATGCTCTCCGTAGTGGTGAAGAAATTTTTTGATTTTGATGCATGTATTTTTTAGAAAATGCAGTTTTTGATGACTGTACCTGAGTAATCCCAGTTTTTGCAACTTCAAAGGCTTCATTTGGGGTCATATGACCTCCTTTTCAGGTGCCGTTTTTTTTTGAAGTGTGTATTTTTTTGTCTACTTTCACATGATGCTATCAGATTGATGCTAATGTAAGTAGAAATTGTACTTTCAGATTTTGGCTATTTTTGGCTCTCTTGGTACTTGTATATTTGATTGAATCTCAGTTAGATTCATTGCACTATTGATTGAAGTCTCTTGTATCTTATTTGAGAATTTATAAAATTTGCATCATAAGTCCACTTTGCCTTGTTTTGCAAGTGGCTCATTGTAATCGCACTAAGTATAAAGTGCCAAAATCATCACTTTGGGGGGGGTAATTTAATTGAGTGAATTTGGGGGGGTGTCTCTTGTGCTTTTGTGCTCTTGTGTTCCTTCCTTTTTTCTACTATGGGTTCTTCTAAGTTTCCTCTCTTAACTCTACATAATTATGCTACTTGGAAAATTGATGCATAGAGTAAACTTATGGAAAAATGACTCACTCATTACATTGATGGAACTATTGTTGCTCCTGCTGATCCTAAGGTTGATCCAGTTGGTCACTTGGATTGGCTCACTAAAAATATCATGGCAATTGGTACCTTAAGAAAGTATGTATCAAAGGATCTCATTTTTCATATTGAGAAGTGTACTCTAATCAAGGATGCTTGGCAAAAGTTTCAAGACTTGTATGGTCAAGTTGATGAGATTAGGGGATATCAAATTGATAGTGATCTCACCATGTTAGATCCCAAGAACTTTGATACTATACAAGATTATGTCACTAAGGCAAATGAGTTGAGGGCACAACTCAAAGATTGTGGCATTGATAAGAAGGATACTCAATTGATATTCAACTTGATAGGGAAGCTTCCACAAGAATATGCAGCATTTGTTTCTAGTTTCCAAACCCATAGGATGACAATGGGTTCAAGCTAAAAAATGCCTACATTTGATGCTTTCAATGAAATGTTGATGATGGAACAAACTAAGTTGATAAGCATGGGCATTCTTAAGGCTTCTAAGTCTCAAGCATTAGTGGCAAATCAAGGGAACAAAGGAAATCAAGGAAAGGACAACTCAAACAAGAAGAAATGGCAATCAAAGCCTAAAGACAAAGCACCATCTTCTCCAAAACAAGGAGATTCATCCTCTTCCAAGAGAGATAATTCACCAAAGAGGGAGAGATCTACTTGTGCTTATTGTAAAAAGATTGGTCATGACGAGCATCGTTTCCATTCTAAGAAGATTGATGAGCTCACACATATCATCAAAAAGCATAACATTGATTTGCCTAAAGTCTACAAGAAGGATGATTCATCAACTTCCACTTCCTCACATTCAAAAGGAAAAGGGCAAGCATTCATGGCTTCTACAAGTGGGAAGACTCACTCTTTTGGAACAAGAAAAGGAAAAGCTCTATGTGCTACTACCAGTCATGATTCAGAGAGATGGCTTCTAGATTCAGGGGATTCTCATCATATGGCATCTTCGCAGTCTATGTTCTCTACATTTAAGCCTTGCACCATGCCACAGATTTTGATGGGCAATCATACATACATGGATGTGATTGGGAAAGGATCTATTGACATTGGGGATAACTCCTTCAATGATGTGTTGTGTGTACCCCACTTGACAAACAATCTCCTTTCTATCTATCAAATCACACATGGCGCAACGAAGAAGGTTCTAGAGTTCACACCTGACTCAGTTTTCATTAGAGACTTGGAGACTAGAGCTATCATTGCAACTAGGGTGGTTGATCATGCATCTCGGTTATACTCCTTTTCAAATTTTATTGATGATGATGATTTCACATTTGATGATTCTACACATGATGATCACACTTCTTGTGATGGTTCAGTTTTTGAGGAGAACTTTGGACACTTGAACATGGGGATTCTCACATGTAACCCCGTTCTTGAGTCTTGTATTTCATCTCCTCATATTGATATCACATCACCTCTTGCACCTGATGATGCAGATAGTGCGACAGTTTTGCCTTCATATGATTCAATGCAGCAGGATATTCATTGTCTTCCAGCTTCAGATTCATGGGATGATTACTTGACAGATATTACAGGTTTGTTTGTGGAATCCTACATTGCAGATTTGGGAGACATCATTGATGACATTCATCTTCTCTTTGATGAAGGTGATCCTTCTTTGATTGTTGCGAGGGCACACTTTGACCCTCTTGTTCATTCTCTACATGATCATTCTTTCGAGGTTGACATGATTGTGGATACTTATGTACAACAGTTGGAGGAGGTCTCTTTATGTTTTGAGGAGACATGTGAATCTTTGGGACATGTTCTACATCCATCTCCACTAGATCTTGGAGTGCCTTTTTCAGCAGTGTGGCATAGTTTACCACCTTTGGAGGGGGTATCTTTCAGCATCGACATGGGGACACTTGAGCAGTTTTCAGAGATTCCTTTCATCATGAGTTTTCTTCATACATCTTCCCTTCATGATTGGGGAGACTTCATGGATACACCTTTGGTTTTGTTTCTTCCTAAGGGGAGGAATGTTGTTCGACGTTCGTGGAGCAGTTTCTTCATACATCAAGCTTCTTCCATTGGTGCAGATTCTCCATTGAGGGGGGTTCACAGTTTGACTTCTCTTCTTCTCTCATATGGGGGGGACTTTTTCCTCACATGGGGTTTTGTTCCTCACATTCTTCTATGAGAGTTCTCTTGTATGTTTTCATCTCTCTTTTGGGGGAGGGTTTTTTCCCATTGGGTTTTTCTCTCTTTCCGCACTTTGTGAGAGATTTCTTTGCATTGGTTTGCATGCATTTGCATTTGTACATGGGTACCTAACATGGCCTAGTAGCCGGGACCCATCTTGCATTGCTTAGTTGCATTGTAGACTTAATTGCATTCCCCTAAGTTACACTTAAGGGGGGGTGTTGGTGTAAATAATTATTCATCATGGATATTATTACACTTACTTAAGTTTACTTAGGATAATGCATTTCATAGTAGTTTGGATATGAGACACTTGGGTGTTTGTGCCACATTGGGATAGTGTGTGTAGGAGAAATTCCACCTTTTATGGTGTTGATCTTGTTGTTACACTCCACTCTTGTTGTTACACTCCACATTTAGTGGGTGATCCACCTCATGTGGACTATTATATTATTTCTCCTACCTACCCACACCTATTTCCTACCTACCCTTGTTTCTTATTGAGCCACATGTCATGTTTGTGTGCTCACATATCCCTAGCCTTGCCTATATAAGCAAGCTCATCTACATTGTAATTAACTATTGAATAGATATTGATCATTTTCTATTGATGAGAATACAGTTTATTCTTGTCCTATATTGTGTCTCTATTTTGTACATTTCATTGAGCTCTTGATCTTGGCAAAATCTCACAGATATTCCAACATTCTCTAGATGATGACTTTAGTCTTTATGATATTCCAATTTTGAAAATGTGTCATTTGATTTAATCTACTATTTCTTGGTGTAGGATTAAATTTTCTACATGGTCTCTTCTTTTTTTTAAGTTTTTGAAAATGAATATTATGGTTTTTCTTATCTCAACATGAGAGTTACAGGGATAGGTAATACTAAAATGAATATTATGGTTTTTCTTATCTCAACATGAGAATTAGAGGGATAGGTGGAATTGGATGGGATAGGTTTGGTTAGATTCTTCTTCTATACTACTATGGAGATTGGTGTATCAATAATCAAATGAAGCCTTGGCCTTTACGTGTGACTTTTGAGAAAGCTTATGAGCTAGACTGAAAGAAAATTATTAATGATCTTTCAAAAAATTGTTAAGTTACAAGATTCTTCTTAGAGGTTGGCTTTTCATATTGATCAAATTCTTTTCATTTTATAAGATTTTGACTAAATCTCTTTTATTCATATTACTTTTGGATGGAATATTGTAGTTGGCAATTTGGATAAATGGTCCACTAATGTTAATTGTACCTAGATAAGAATAGATTTGCATCCATTTCTTATGTTTAATCTTCATAGTTCATATAGCTCCTTCACAATAATTTGGTTTGATCTCATTAGTTTGTGTTATCTCAAAAAGTATATATTTTTAGTACCTATTGATGGAGGGTTTGTGGTAAACGTCCTTGACTCTTTGCTCTTGGGATTTGATGACAATTGTAGCTATCTAGAAATATTGTTTTATTTTTCAAAATTTTTTAATTAATATATTTATCTTTTCACAAAAAACAAAACCTAAATTTTACCAAATTACTATCTATATTTATATTTTCTAAAATTTTCTAAACTACTTTGACAAATTATTAAATCTATCCTCATTATTCTATTCATCTTGTCAATATATATTATCTAGCTTTAACATGTAATGTAAAAAACAATATACCCTATAATTTTAATTTTATAAATTCCATCTACTTTGATGTCCATTTCCATAGCCTAATTCAGCAACCCATTTAATTCATGATTACTCATTTTAAATTTAACTTTTTCTAATGAATTTATTATTATTGATATTTTATTTTCTTTAGATCTCTTGACCATTTATATAATTACATTGACAAACTAAAACATAAAAAAAAAAAATGTCCTTTATTTATTTCCATCTTAAATTCCATTTCTAGAATCTTAGATATTACCAAACTAGAATCTATTTTTAATATTTTCTAAATCTCCTAAGCTACTTTTATAACTAAATTTAAAACTATTCTCATTTTTCTTCATTTTCTAGATCATAACATATTTCTAATAATTTCTCCATCCATCCTTTTTCTATAGGGCTTTTCCTGAAATGCATGTGATCTAGTACTCATTCCTCTCTATTTTAACTTCATTTTTCTTTCAAGTGGTCTTTCATCATCTTATCCAACAAACAAACAATGAATAGGAAACCATTTTTCCTATTTCTAATGTCTCATATATCCATCCCATACAAAACGTGCCAGACTTTTTATTCATTTCTAAAAGTCTTTCAGTATTTTATTAGCTGAAATTTACAGGTTTTAAAGCCATTTTTTCAGCCTTATATCATTTTTCAACGCATCACATTCAGCATCTTATTTGATGTTTTTGTGCAGTAACTCCACATGCAAAAGGCCTCCATATTCAATGCCATCTTTTTCTCAGATTTTGAGCACAACTGGAAGCAACTTTATTTCCATTCACTCGTTTTGAAGACTGGTGAATTAGTATTGTTATTTGTTCAAGTTTTTCCTATGCCTTCCAGCATTTGTAGGGGGCCCATCTTACACGCATATAGAAACTTTTTGGAGAAGTCAAAATTATATAAGGATTTTCAAAGAGCAATGACGGTCATTAAAGGCAAAAGGAAGAAAATTTAAGGAGGTCTGTCTTTAAATCTTTGCTTTTAAATAATAAAAGAAAATAGACAATTCAGAAAACAAGGAATAGTAAAAAGAATAATAACAATGATCAATTCATATTATTTTAAAGGAGTCGAAGGAATCGAGAGAAGATTCATGATTAGGGGATAGAAAACTCCAATTTAAAATATTTCATCTATGATTTAGTTGCAGAAGTTCATTTGGCAAGACAATCCTACAAGAACATTCTATTCACGACAAATATGAATAAAGGAGGTGAAATCAAAGTTTCAAGCGAAGTGAAGTGAAGAATCCAGACCACAAAAGATACCAACCACTAAAAAGAGTCATTAAAATTCCTATTGTTCAAAAGAGAAACCAAAATCATGGAATCCATCTTATAATTAACCTATTGCCAATTCAATTCACAAGTTTTCACTAGACCCACAAGGATAGCATGACATTCCATCTATTTATTAATATCAATCCCCATGGTAGAAGAAAAAAATAAATGAACCAAATCATTATTATCAGGCCCATTACCACTAACTCTAGCTTCACCAAGATTACCTCAAGAAAAACCTTTGGTGTTTATTTTGAAAACATCAAGAAGCGGAGAAGACTATTTATCAACCCTATTAACCTCATGGGAAGATTTCTCTTTAGAACAAGAAGGAATCGATCTAACTAGATGACCCAAATCTAAGTTCTTCAAAATAAATTTATGAGAGTGACTAATATAGTTTCCTTTATACTTTTATATAAAATCCAAGCTTCATTGTCCATTTAAATAAATCAATTTATCTCACTTAGTGTAATTAAGACACCTTGAGTTATAAAATTCATTTTATTTTCTTTTGTATATGAAGAAGCTTAAATTTAATATTTCAAAACCACTATTCCCTCTTTCTCTTTATTCTCACAGCCATCATCATAAGCACACATTTCCACTACCACTATCTTGAATTGTGAATTAGTTATCGTACTAACCTTAAAATTGTTGGCATTGTCGTGTCATTGATGTCAACTGGTATAGGATGACAATTGGTATGGGAGATGTATGTGCAGTCCTGTCATTGATGCATACTGGATGTGATGTCTTTGATGTCACCTAGCTTAGCAAGTCACCAGAACTTGGGAGAGAATGTCATTCAGCCCAATGGCCATTGGAGTCATCGGTACACAAGTTAGTGTTTGACTTGTGTTGAAGATATGGATAGGAGACAATATGATATAACAACCGGTAAATGATGACATCTGTAAGAGAGAAAGATGTTGGTCGGTTGATTGTGATGAAGAGGGGGAATGTTATTTAAATCACATCAACACCGAAGGTGAAGTATGTGCAGGCCACCGATATGCTGTGTGGATGTGAAACAACAGGACTCCCACCAAATAAAGATGCAGCCACCACTTGCAGAGATGACTGATAGTGAATGTGCTCAATTGGATCACATGTTCCTGTTTGAAGATATGCTGCTCAAATAGGGAAGCCACATTAGTGAAATGCAGGTTGCAGATGACAAGGATCCACTCCTATTGGTAAGTGTAACTTATCTCACCATACGCATGGAATGCATCATATCCCTCTGAGAGAAGGCAGTCAAAGGAAGCCTCTTGACCTTAAGATCAGAGATGTGTACCAGATCTACAAAGGTAGATATGTTGAGTTTCCAGTATAGAGAAGGAAGGATATGTTTGCCATCTTGGCAAACTGGTTAAGAGGAGAACTAGTCAAATGATGAAGGAGGCAAAGTTGGAACAATTGTAGACAAAGGACATTGTCGGATTGAAGATGGAGTTTGTTGAAGGTTGATGACATGGTGTCATCAAGGTGGTTACTGGTAAGTATGTCCACCTATAAAGCCGACAAGGTGCAAAGGTGTTAGGCTCTCATCTGATGAAGATGTGCATGAGGTAGGCTGGCAAGTGTGATGACCGATTTAGGTGCTCCACCAAAAGAGAAGAAAGGTGCAAGGTTGATGATAGACCAGTTAGGGTCTAACCGACAGGGTCTGTGAACTGGTAGATGAACCTTGTTGTGTGGTTGGTCGGTGATCTTATCCAAAATGACATAAATGACCCAGGAAAGGTGGATGCCGATAAAGGGGCCATGCGGAGGTGAATTGGCATGCATGCATAGGTCGGTGTGGTGAGTTGGTGAATTTGATGGTGACTGGTCCAACATTTATGACGACTCTGAAGCTCAAGGAATGAAGGAAGAGGATTGCGATTCAAGATGAAGGAAACAACAGAGATCTAGTGCAGACTAATCTTGTATATCAAAGAGGAAGAAGGAAACTAAATCAAGCACGTGATCGATTAGACAAAAGGCCAAAAAATATGCTACACATGACATAAGAGAGAAGACGTGGTTCACAAGGTAAACAGATGGGTGCTGCTCATTGATTGAGTGTTGAACATCGATAAAGGTAATGATATCAGATTGGATATGATATGTCACAATGATTAGAGATCTGATTGGATTTAGTTTGCCTCGTGGTCGATGAATAAACCCTAACTGCCTAAATTTTGAATTAGTTTTGAGCGGGAAGACTTGATAATAAATATGCAAGTCTAAATCGATGAAAAGTGTTGTTGCTGAATGAGAGGTTGTTCTTGCATGTGAGAGGAGATATTAATCAAGTGCTCAATGAGTATCAGAGGAGAGATTGTGTGAGAGAGAGAATCGAGTTGAAAAGTTTGACCGGTAAGAGTGAGGCAACCGATAAATGACCATTGAGTCTAACAAAGGAGTAAATCAGTGGTGACAAACCCGATAGAGAAGAGTTAGAGAAGATTGCAGAGAAGGCAAGTTGAGAACTGAAAGGTATCAGATGGTAGACATCTGACTAATTTATGAAGACTGTTGGTGGAGAGCGGCAATATAGCAGAGAGAGGAGAGAAGAACCGACAAAGAAGAAGAAGAGACTGAACCAACAAAGGTACAGAGAGTGGGTCACAACAAGAGATAAGGTTGCTACAGTGAGAAGGTGAGGAGAGATCCGACTGAGGATTGAAGAGAGAAGAACCAGTGGAGAGATTTATATAAGAGTTACAAAGTTTCTTTTGTAACAAGGCTATTACTTTTGTGATTTAATATATTCATTGTAGATCACTGAGTTTGAGCTTGGTGCTCCTTGGGTTGGAGCCCTAAAATCAGAAGTGGTACTCCTTGGGTTGGTGCCCTAAATGTTGTAACTAGATATTTCATTATGAGGTTGGATTGGAGCAGTAGTCTCCAGCAATGCATCTCACCGAGGTTTTTCCCATCTTGGGTTTTCCTCATACATCTAGTGTTATGTGAGGTCCCTTTTATGTGTGGTTGCATTTGTGTGAGTCTCACATCTAACTGGTATATCTTCTTTATGATTAGATATGTTAACCGATATATACACATAGGATTGAAAAGGGAAAAGTTTGGAAATCACTGATTCAACCCCCCCTCTCAGTGACATCTAGTGTTCAACAATTGGTTTCAGAGCCTAGGTTCTTAGTTGATAAGCTTTCTCTAGCTTGGGTAGATTCTGGTATTTGAACACAATGGTTTGTTTAGTGTCAACCCCTACTCTAGTATTTGATGGTTCAAACTTTTCTATTTGGAGTCATAGGATGGAAGTCTAGGTCTGTCCTCCCTTGGGTTTGATGTATGGATGTCAGTAGAAAATGGCTGCCCTGGTAAAGTCAGTCCTCCCATCGATTCAGATGTAGAAGGAAAAAATCGGTGCAACGATATAGCAATGAAGGCTATACTCTGTGGGTTATCAGATGATGTCTCCTCATAGGTGGACAGATGCAGATCGACAAAAAGCCATTGGGACAAATTGAAGAATCTCTATGGGAATGAGTCTACCATTATAAAACCAGTTTGTGAAGACGAGATGAGAAATGCAAGTAATGTGTCTGCAGATGATGAAGGCAGATATATTAGTAGCCACAACAATGATGAAGAAGGAACCCACCTCTTCATGGCTCAAGAATCAGAAGATGGGAGGCACACATCTGAGAATGATCATGCAAATCACTTCTACTGATGATATGTGTTTGGAAGTGATAGTGAAGCAGAAGAAGAAGATGAAGCATAAGTAGATCTTGAAGGATAACTTGTAAGTGCACTCGAAGAACTTAGTAGAATGAGGAGTGAATACACGTTATTCAAGTTTGTTGCAGTTGTGGAATAAAATCGGTTGATTAGATGCCTAGAAGAATCTGAGAAGTGTATCTCAGAGTTGAAGACTCAATAAGAAAGCACCAAGGAGTGTCAGTGTAAAGAACAAGACTCTAAGCTAGAGACAAAAGATAAGGAATACTAGTAGGTAGTAGGAGATATGGAGTGTCTTTGAAATGACCTTGAGAAATGTCCTGGGATGAGATCAAGATGAGAATCTGGTCTGATGGAAGAAATGATGCCTTGGAGAAAATGTTGAAAAAGTAAAACCATGGGAAACATACCAAAGGATTGGGAAGTGGTGCTGATGAATGCTCCACCAACAAGAATGTCCCCCACAATGACATTTTGTTTGTCTCCTCAAATGAAGATAACATGGGTGAAACCTTCAAAGTTAGAGATGCTCCCCAGAAGAAGGTTGATGTAACCACAAACGATGAAGACATGCAGATAAGGATGAAGATTAGTCGGACTGCATTAAGGATAAACAATTCAGATCCCAAAGGAAAAAGGAAGATGGGAGAAGGAAGCCTCACCGGAAACAAGAACATGAAAAGACAACAAAGAAGACCTCCTACTAGTAGAAGACAAGGAAATGCTACTGCCAACAAGATAGCAAGTGTGGGAAAAGAAGATATTAGATGGAAGAGTTGCAGAGCATGGACAATCCAAGAGTCGTCCCTGGAGAAGAAGAAGTGGAGATACTAAATTGTAAGATCTCCTCATGCTTGGTAAAACAAATTTGTAGGTCACAAGCATCCTTTCTTTGGTTATTTTTTTGCATGCAAGGAATATGTCCATAGAGAAGATGAATGCAAAATGAAGTCTAGGAATAGACAATTTATTCTTACTAGAGACAATATTGTTGTCTATCAGAGGTGTAATAGGTTTGGCCATAAAAGTCATGATTGCAGAAGGATGAACGTGCAGTCATATGGTAATCGGTATAACAACTATGCTCATTATGAAAATAGGTTTAGAGAATTTGAAAGACAAAATGTTGTGAGGAACAAAAGGAGAAGAGTTTTTCGTTCTATAGGATCAATTGGTCCATTGGTTCCTGTAGCAAGTTACAATGGCATGACCAAAAGAAGATTGTCAAACTAGTTTGACAGAAGGAAGGTCCTCCAATCATGTGTTTGGCTTGAAAACAGTTTCCTTCTACAACAATGCTTCCAGTTATGATCCAAAATCCGGTAGAGCAAGGACCAGTAAGCAAAAGAAAGTAAGACCTACTCTCAAGAGTAAAAATGGGAAGAAGAATGAGACCAACTAGCTATGGAGGAAGAAGCGAGAAGAAGCAATCATGGACCGACACTATGCATTTAATGCACAGGTGATATCTCCTAAGTCTCAAAGGTGATGTAGGACCTTAGGGGGAGTAGTACACTGATATTAGAATTCACCCCCTCACTGGAAGAGGACACATGGAAAAACAGGTTGTTGCCGGTATGAAGGAAGGAAATGAGATGGTAAGTGTGTGTAGTTATTGCCTTGTCTACACACCTATAGATGAAAGATGGATCACTACTGCATGTTTTAATGGTTGGTAAATATGCAATTGGGATCAGATGCAAATTGACACAAGAAGACAGGAGTTATAGGTAGGTGCTTCGGTAGTGATGATGGACCGGTACAAGAAACTGGTATGTATGCTAACAAGTACTTGCGGGTTATGTAAGACAATGAGGTTTAGGATCCTTGCATTAACTCCAGTAGTATGGAATGAGGAGTTTATGTCTCAGGTGGTGTTGATGAAGACCCAAATGACATATGATGGCCTGGTTGTTGATCATGTATGCATGCATCTTTTTGAGCTATCTGGTTTGATTTATGGCATGATGATGATATTGTATGGTATTGTGTACATCCAGGATCATGTCATAGACTGTGGTAGATATAATGGAGCTGATAGATCATTAGATTGATCACATATGTACATCACAACTAGATCACCGAGAGTGTTTCTTATTATGAGAGAATGTTACCTACACAAGAGAACAAACATTTGGTATCAGAAGAGATAAAATTGGTATCAGTGTTAGCCTCAACACTTGATATCAACATTTTGGGTTCAGAATGACTTCTCAATATCAAGGGGAGATGATGAAGTTTGACCGGCAGGTATGTTGTATCCAATGACACATGTACCCTAAATTGGTTTCAGTCTTGCATATGCATTAGGGTTCCGGTTTTCATATACACTTGGTTGCTAAGCAATTTATATCAATTGATGGTTGATCCCTCCATCTCAAATGTTGTGATTTGAGAGGATGCAAAGTATGAAGGTTAAATGAGAAGAAACATCCAATAGAGAAAAAGGGGAGAAAAATATGACAATGCCCTTTGCCATTGTTGTCAAAGGGGAAGAAAGTTTATATAGTATGCCAGATACTACATGTGTTGACATCAATGCGAAAGGGGGAGAATGTTGGCATTGTGTTGTCATTGATGTCAACCGGTATAGGATGGCAACCGATATGAGAGATGTATGTGCAGTGATGTCATTGATGCATACTGAATGTGATGTCTTTGATGTCACCTAGCCAACAATAAGGGAGAGAATGTCATTCAACACAATGGTCATTGGAGTCACTAGTACAAAAGTTAGTGTTTGACTTGTGTTGAAGATATGGACATGAGACCAATATAATATAACAATCGATAAATGATGACATCTATAAGAGACAAAAATGTTGGTCAGTTGATTGTGATGAAGAGGGGGAATGTTATCTAAATCACATCAAGAGGTGAAGTATGTGCATGCCACCGGTGTGCTGTGTGGATGTGAAACAAGAGGACTCCCACCGGATAAAGATGCAGTCACCACTTGCAGAGATGGCTGACAGTGAATGTGCTCAATTAGATCACATGTTCCTATTTGAAGATATACTGCTCGAATAGGGAAGCCACATTAGTGGAATGCAAGTTGCAAATGACACAGATCCACTCCCACCGGTAAATATAACTTATCTCACCATACACATGGAATACATCATATCCCTCTGAGAGAAGGAAATCAGAGGAAGCCTCCTGACCTTAAGATCAAAGATGTGTACCAGATTTGTAAAGGTAGATATGTTGAGTTTCCAATTTTCAATCATAGATTACATGAATAATGGCAAACATGAAACAACACATAGCATCTAATGTATGTTCTTTCATTTATAACTTAATATTGTCATGTCATAAATTTTAACCATTTATAAATTCACATTCCTTTTTGGCCCCTTGCTTTAATGTTCTCTCTCATTGCTCATTTTAAGCCTGTTTTTGACTTTTTCACTAGAAAATTGTTATCATATGTTTTGTTTGGTGACTAGATGTTATGTCTCAAACTTATGTACTCTAAATTTGCCTTTATGTCACCCTCTTCTAGGTGGAATAGGGTGCTTAGTGCCATACTCCCTCCCTAAAGGGCCCAAAATCAAATGTGTTAGAGTGTTAGTTCCTATAATTTGTTATTTGATCTCAATATTTGAATATGACCATTGGAAATCAGCCTAAAATAAGAAATACCTTGTGATCCCTATATCAAGGCATCCCCTATGATTCATTTTCATCTATCATAATTGTATCATTCTTTTGAGAAATCATTATTGAGAAAATGTCTTCAAATCTGAGCATTATGTAACAGCAAGCTACAACAACCTACATGCAAGTGAATTTTCATTATTGATCTTGTCTTGACATGTCTTGCTATTGCACAACCCTTAAAGGCCTTATCCAAAAGAGCATTGTATCACGCCTCCATTATTAATTTTAAGGTAATATCATTTCAATCAACATTATAATTTAGATTTAGCCTCTACCTTGCAATGATAATCCCTCTTTTCATATCATTATTGTTGTAGTGGAGGTTAATTCTTACCTAAGGTTTAAATTATGAATGCCCCTATACAACCAAACACTTTCCCCCTATTTTCTATGTGTAGGTTATAAATATGATAATAGAGAGTTATATATTTTCAAAGTGAAAAATGGGACACATAGTTCCAAATTTAAATAGGCAAAAACCCTAGGTCTATGGAATGCCACTTCGGTGACTGATACTTCTCTGTTGAAATTTTGAGAGAACGATCTACCGAGCACACTGATATATAATTTGAACATTAAAGATGAAGAAGACACCTCTAGTATAGGGTGCCTCACTCCATAGACCAACACTTTGGGTTCAAATTTTAGACGTGCAGGTTCCTTTTTACATCGTATTTCTAGATATAAGCTTACATTTTGTTTTCTAGTTTTGTATCTTTCTATTTAAGTTTATCTTTCTTGGCAATTTATGTTTTTCTTATATCTAACTGCATCAAGAATAAACAAAAATAGGAGAATAATCACATACAACATCCAACTCTCCTTTTGTCCAACTGAAGTTAGATCTTATTGATTATCACTCCTTAATGAAAACAATGGTAATATTAATAAATTAAGTTTTTATTTTATTTATCTAGGCTACCTCTCCTATTCCCAGTGACTTCATTTTAAGGCAAACCCAATGTATCTTATGCTTTCAATACTTTCGATTTTTCCATTTTAGATCTAGTTTTTGGATGAAATTTCAAAATTAAGAAGCATTCATTTTTCAAATTTACTATATGCATTGGTTAATAAATCACACCATTGTCATTTCTTATTGAATTTTAATTCTAAAAACAAATTGATTTAAATGCATTGTTGTGTCTTTTTTCATATTTATTTAGATTAAGCATTTAGTATTTTGAATGTTTTATTTCATTAGATAATCATTTAAAGGTTCTTTTTAGAATAAGGTTTTTAGTTATTAGATTAGAAAACCAAAACCTTACAAACATAATCAACCCCTATCTTGAAAAAAAAATTTATCCAATAATGTTGGATCCCTTTTTGAAATATTTTCATGCCTTTGATATTTTAGATGAATCCCTTGATGACTCCATCTCAATCAAACCATCTTCTATATCTCTCAAAACTAACACATCACCTTACATTATATCTAGCAAAGATGAAGATGAAAGAAATGGAGAAATTCATAAGATTAACTTAAAGAAAGATAAATCCTTTACCTTCCAAATGGACATGTCTGATGCTAATAAATTCTTTTATCTTCCAGCAAGTACCAATTCTATTAAACACACCACAAGACTGAGATAGGGGGCCGGGGAGGCTGAATCAATCTTGAGAAAATCCTTAAACTTTTTCAATCGCAAACACTTCTCAATTATCTTTAATTTTTTATGTGGAAAACACAATATGGGAAAAAACACAATGAGAATCATACTCACTTTATGAATAACTAAGTACATTATTTTAGGCACAAGGCCAAGAAAGCTCATTGACCCTAATTTGGACTTGCGGGCTAAGGCACACAACCTTAGGGCAATATAAAATGGACTTGTAGATTGAGATACACAATCCTACGGAAAGATACAAATTCACACAAGTTGGAAAAAGGACTCACTATCTTCTAGCAGGCATAGAGGAATGATGAATTTAAACATCATGGAAAACACAAATCACATATTTTTCGCCTTAGAAATTTATTATATTGAACGATATAAGCATAAAAAATTGATATTTGTAATTTTTCTCCCCACATATACTTTCACATGCTTTGAATCAATCCACATAATTTCACACATTCATACTTATGGAATAATTTAAAGTTCTTACGGAAGAATTATCTGCATTCCTCTAGTTTTTTACGATGATGGCTTATGGTTTTGGCTATAATGTCTACGTTCTATTGATGTTGCACTATCATGTTTTTAGGTCCTCTATTGCTTAGATGGTGAAGTTTGTTGTTGTGGTTTACTGATAATGAGGTTATTTGTTAGGACTGGTCTAGAGAATTCCTTGCATTGGTCTACTATGTATATTGAAGTGTTACATCTTGGAGGACATGTTCATATGGTTTGTATAGTGTTCCAATTCAAATTTCTAGTGCTAGTTTTCTCGAGAAGTGGTGTTGTTACGCGTTGGCCATTGCATTGTCAGTTGTGTTGGTCTCTATCCAAATTAGTTGATTTATCTTATCTGGATCATACATTTTTGGTTTGGATATGAATTTTGAGGTTTAATTAGAATGTTGATATGGGTCTTACCTTGGCATGTGAATATTTGCAATGATTTGCATTGGGTGATTTTTTGGGTTTGATAGATAAATGTGATTAAATATTTTTCTACATATTACATTTCATGACGAATTTAAAGGACATGTGTTAGTGTGTGTGGTTCATTGGAATAAATGTTTTGAGATGTATTTGGGTCCCCTTTATCTCCTGGAGTGGACCATATTGTGTGTGGGTTCGCTCAACAGCTAGCTTTGTTTAATTCATTTATATTCTATTTGAGGCCAACCCAGTTGAGGTTTTCAATGAATAACCTAGTATATATAGATGTGCGGATGTATGATTTGGTTGGTGGATTATTGTGAAGTAACGTTGAATGATGTGCAAGCATATGTGGAGAAGTAGAAGTGCAAATTTTAGTTTTTGATGAGCTCTGATGATCATATGAGTGTGACAGTGTTCTGAGACATTGAATGAAGTAAGCTATGTTTTTCATGATATTGTTCAATTGACATAATGGTTCAAGGATAATTTCATGATCAAGAGATATTATTCATTTCAATTTATCATTTCCATGTACCTTCTAGAAGATAGTGAGCCCTTTTGGCAACCTATGCAGTTCTTTGTATCTTGCCCTAGAATTATGTGTGTTAGTAATGCAAGTCCTTTATATATTTCCTTAATGTTGTGTGCCTTAGTCTTGCAAGATCAAATCAAGAGTAATGAGATACCTTGGCCTTGAGCCTAAAACATTATAACCAATTATTCATATTGTGAGTGTGATTCTCACCATGGTTTTTTTTTGCTTAGGGTTTTCTATGTAAATATAGTGTTCTCTTATATGTTGTGTTTTGTGGCTTGTTGTTTCATTACTATAGAGATAAGATATTTTTATCTTGAGGATAAAGGATTTAAAAGTATATTTTTTTAAGGTCTAACCTGATTCACCCCCATTCTCATTCCTATGGTGGGTGCAACATGTATAGGGCTCAAGGTTGAGGGTATAGGGTTTTAAGATTAATATATATAATTTAGGGTTGATTGTATAGGGTATAGAGTTTAGGGTTTAGGACCTAATGTTGATGGTATATATTTTTAAGTTTAGGATTGAGTCTATAGGATTCAAGGTTCAAGGTATAAGGTTTAGGGTTTAGGGCCTAGGCTTGAGGCTATAGGATTTAGGGTTTAATTTTTAGGGCACAAGGTTGATGATATATATGTTATGGTTGAGGGTTTAGGGTGAAGATTTTATGGTTTAGGATTTAGGTTATAGGTTCTAGGGTTTCTGGTTTAGGATATAGGGTAGAATGTATATAAGGTTAAGGGTATATGGTTTAGGGTTTAGGATTAAGGGTATATGGTTTAGGTTTGAGTGTATAGGGTATAGGCTCAAGAGTATACTAAGGTTCTGGATGAAGAATAAAATAATATTTTGGTTTGCAATAGTGATGAATTCTCAAGAAGTGAGAAAGAATGGTGTTGAAAAGACTCTATCAAAGTATGTAAAGTTCAAATCTTAGGAGATAAAGATAGTTAAGTTTATACCTAGAGAAGATTTGAGAAAGAAAATGAGCATGTAATTTTTTCTTTACAATAAAAAATGAGCCAAGTTATTTAATAGAGGCAAGAAAAGAAAAAGGTTGGTTAGAAGATATGGAGGAAGACTTATGTCAAACTAAAAATATTGAAATGTGGGAGTTTGTTTTGAGCCCTAAAGACAAGAATGTCATTGGCACTAAATGTGATTTTAGAAACAAATTGAATGAATAAGGAAAGGTGATATAGAATAAGGCCATACATACTTGTATGCAAAGGATATGATGAAGTTGAAGGAGTTGATTTTAAGGAAAAAAAATTCTCCAATAGAAACTTTAGAGGCAATCAAGATGTTTCTAACATTATTAACATTTAAGAAATTTAAGGTTTATCAAATGGATGTTGAATCTATATTTTTGAATGGAGAGTTGGAAGAGGAGATCTACATTAAACTACTAGAATGGTTTCAGTGTTATACAAAACTGATTTTGTATGTAGGCTAAATAAGGCTCTTTATGGACTTAAGAAGGCCCCCAGAGAATGGTATTCTATATTGGATAGATATCTATAACAGAAAAAAAAAAGTAGAAGAGGTATTGTAGTTGGTAATTTATACATAAAATGAGAAGGTGATCAACTATTGATTGTCGTTGTTTATGTTGATGACATTATTTTTGGAGGTATTACTGGTGTAATGTGGAAAGAGTTTTGGGATATAATGTAGAAAGAATTTGAAATGTCAATTCTTGATGATTTGTTATTATTTCTTGGTTTATAGATTTATTATTAAAAAAGTGGTATATTCATTTCTCAAACCAAGTTCATAAAAGAGATTTTAAGGTTAGGATGGATGACTGCAAATAGGTGAGTACACTTATAGTTGCTAGGTGTAAATTGAGCATAGATAATGAATCTTCTTTGGAAAATCAAACATTGTATAGGTAAATTATTAGTAGTTTATTGTATGTTACTGCCTCTATATCAAATATCATGCAAGTAGTAGGAATGATAACTAGGTTTCAAGCAGATCCTAAGGAAACTTATGTCAAGTTAGTGAAGAGGATATTTAGATATCTAAAGGCAACAATGGAGTTTAGTTTGTGGCATCCAAAGAGTAAAAAATTCAATATAACTACATACACAAATATAAATTGACCCAAAAGTATATATGAATGGAAGAGTACAAGTGGTGGAGATTTATTTCTAGGTGATAGTAGTACATATTGACTGAGCAAAAAATAGAATTTAGTATCCTTGTCTATTGTAAAATTAGAATACATTGCAGTAGTTTCCTATCGCACTTAGGTTTTACGGATGGAAAAAAAAATGAAGGAGATTAAAGTAGAGTTTGATGAGGCCATTTCCATTCTTTGTGACAAATTATAGTGCTATAAATATTTTCAAGAATTTGGTGATGCATTTAAGGACAAAACATATTGTAATTAAGTATAATTTTCTAAGAGATAATATTATAGACAAATAGGTAAAGTTAGATTATGTTGAGACTAAGGAGAAAATAGAAAATATTTTCATAGAACCCCTTCCAAAGGATATTTTTGAGTATCTTTGATATAAGTTGGTAGTGGCTACTCTCTCCTCTTAAATCAAGTGGAAAAACAGATTAGGGGGATAGTTGACTCCATGTCGCGACCAAACTTGGTGGTCTTGTACAATGTTTCAAATTTGGGGAAAAAAGAAAGAGGAGATGAGTTGATGATGTTTGGAACTTAAGATAAAAGGGGGATTTTATATTGGAAAAAGGAATTTGTAATGTTATATCTTTTGGACAAGGTTGGTCACTTTACCATTGATGTCAAAGATGAGGAAATGAAACCAAAATGCTACACCTTTCAAATGCTCAAAAGCTTTAGTTGAAGCACATAGGGGGAAATCTAATCAAGTTTGGTTTGTGTTTGTGTGCTAACTATATTTTTTTGTTTCCCACCAATAAAGAACGGAGAGATCCTTGAACATATATTGTCATTAATTTCAAAGGTATGTCGAACGAGTTTAGTTGTTGTCAAAGGAGATCACTATGGAGTTGAATTAGCATGTAGTTTTATATCAACAATTATGATAATGTTAGTCTTGTTTAGGGCTATGCATTTGAGTTCTATAAGTATAGTAACAAGTTGTGAGATATTATGTGGTATGATTGTAATATCATCTTGTATCTATTTTAGATTTTGAAGGTGATATGGAAGTATCTACGATATGCTAATAAGGTTTGTTCCTTAGATTGTGTGTTACACTAGCAACTTGTTTTGTTATGCATTCTACTACACTTGTTAGTTGTGACATGTAGTTTGTAAGGATATTATGTCTTCATAGTTTGTGCCAAATTCCAGAGTTTCCAATGTTGAACTTTTTCAAATAGAAAGTTATAAGTGATAGAGAGGTCATCGTGCTAGTTGGTTGATTGGGTTGATGTTTTAGTTTAATGCATTGGAGGAGATAGCATGTGAATGATAGTTTGGACTAGATAAGTCCATATTGAATAATATATTGCATTTAATTTATTTTGGTGAAACATGTGGGCTTTTGGACTTGGCCTATTACACATTTTGTGAAGGTTTATGCTTGTGGATCGCTTGTAGATGCAATAATATCTTAAACACATATATAGTTGATTAAATTTCATTCATGGTATGTTTTTGTTCATATGTCTAATAATTGAATGATTGATGTGTAGTATGAGTTTGATGCTATGTGCTCAAGTTGCATCTCAATCATTGTGTAGTTTCAGTAGAGGATCATAAAAATTATGTGAGAGGTTTCTAAATATTTTTCAGATCATGAGAAAGTTTTATATTCAATTTGAAGGTTCACAATTCATGTCTTTTGTATTCTGGTGGGATTGATGCCTCACTTGCAAAGTTGGTGCTCAAAATTTGAAGCAAGGGATTGGTGTCTCCTATAGGTTGGTGCATACAAGTAATTGGGGATTGGTTTCTCTAGTAGTTTTGTGCCCATTTCATATTGTGAGTGATCTATCATTTTTGTGTGGCTAGATTTGTGTTGTACATCCAAGCAACTATTCTCACCATGGTTTTTCCCATTCTACATTTCTACATAAATCTACTATTTATTGTTTGGATGTGTGTATGTGTATTGATTAATTTTTTTTATCATTAAAGAAAAAATAGTAACTACTAGTTTCTTGATTTGGGATTCATATTTGGAGAAGTTATAAATGAAAATTAATATTTAATTAAGAGAAAACTATATATTGATTTTCCCCCCTCTCAATATATTACGTATATCCTTCAAACATTATGAGATCTTTTGTGAATGTTTTTTTAATTGTAAATGTTGCAATGAAACAACCAAGCCCCAAAACTTACCATACAAATATTTATAATGAAACATACATCAAATTATTTTTAATAATTTTATTTATATATTTGAATAATTCAATTTTATTGAACATAAATAATTATTCTTTATAGTTTAATACAAAATCTTTCACATAATGATATATGGGGATTATTGTAAAATCCACTATTTTTATTAGTGATGAAACTACTAATTCTATTTTCATAATCACTTTTAACCAAAGATTTACATTTATGAAACATTTTGAGTACTCATTTTTTTTAATTAAATAAGTGCACTCTCTTCAACTATAACCATTAGTCAAATTCAAGAGATAACTATCACTAGATACAAATTAGTGATTCATTCATCCACATAAATTATATCATTACTTGCCACAAAATTGTTGAATGCTCAAGTCTATCATGTCATAATTATTACATTTAATTTGTATGCAAAATCAAGACTTATGAGCTTCATCATTAACAAAGTCATAAAATACCAACATAATGATCAATGGTTATTATAATAATTATTTTATTTGACATTTTTCTTTTTCTTATTAGATACTAATGAGATTCTAAATTAACAAATTAATAACACCCAACACTTTTATATTGATATAGCATTGACCTTGAACCCTTTGTTGTTCAAAATTTAATTCTTAAAATTGACACTTCCAAAATCCTAGAGTTTCAAAGGTAATTTATAATTACTATGTTCTTGCCCTAGAAATAAAGAGAAAAACATGATTTATTATTGATCATGTGAAAAGATGCACTTCAATCTAAAACATATTCCTTGGCATTTGAAGCAAACCACCCCTTATTTAGAATTTATTTTATTTTATTTATAATTTAACTTAGAATAGGCCATATCTGCGTTTACACTCATTCATTAAAGGTGATTGGTAGGATTTTTTTTAAAAAAAAGTGAGATTACCATTTTTTTAAAATCCCATTGCCAAACTTTACACTTATATTGTTTCCTTTGATATTGCCTCTTTTTCTAACATTTTTTTCTACATGGTTCTCCCTTTGTAACACTTAAAAAATAACTTTTTTGTATATGTATATATGTGTATATATGTATATATGTGTATATATATATGTATATATGTGTATATATGTATATATATATATGTATATATATATATGTATATATATATATGTATATATATATATATGTATATATATATATGTATATATATATATGTATCTATGTATGTATATATGTATGTATGTATGTATGTATATATGTATATATGTATGTATATATGTATGTAGATATGTAGATATGTATATATATGTATATATATATGTATATGTATGTATATATATATATATATCTATGTATATGTATGTATATATATATATATATATATATATATATATACACACACACATGTGTGTGTGTGTGTGTGTGTGTGTGTGTGTGTGTGTGTGTGTGTATTATATGTATGTATGTATGTATGTACATACATACATATATATATATGTGTATGTATACACACACACACACACACACACACACACACACACACACACACACACATATATATAATCTTTTTATTTTTTGAAAAAATTATGAATGATATTGTTTTTTAATTTATTTATTTTCTTATGTTTAAAACGTATGTATTATATTTCTTAAAATGTCTTTCTTTGATTAGTTGATTCTTAATCTAAAATTGATTAGCTTTCCAATAGAATTGAATCATTCTTTTTAAAATTGATTAAATATTTTAGAGGTAATGGAAAGCCTAATTTTAATCATAAATAATAACTAGAAATATTTTTTTGTGTACTTTTACCATATATTTTTTTGATTGAATTGACAAACTCCATTCATGTAACCAACAATCTTTTCAAAATCAATGAGTTCTAAATCTCAATCCTTTTTCTTCTATTCTAAACACATTAAGAAAGTCAACATCCTTCTAATCTTACTCTAACTTTTCTCATAATTTATTATATCTTCTTATTCAAAAAATTGACTTTAATTTTAGATTTGAGCTTGAATCATTTATCTTGCTTATTCAATTCTTCTAATCCATGATGTGATTTCTCTTACACCTTGAAATTCAACTTCTTCATCAACAATCCTTAATAGTGGTTTTTCTCTAAGAATTTCTTTTTAGAAGCTCCCAATTTGAAAATCTACTTCCATAAAAAATAAATAAACCTTTAATATAATTAACTTCCATAATGTAAATGAAACCTTATATAAAAAAAATATAATCAAACAATTTAAACCATTATACATATATCTGTATATGTAAAATAATTTAAAAATAAATAAAAAATATAAATCACAACTCTTAAAAATTATATTTTAAAATATTTAAATCTAATATAGAAGTTCCTAATAATTTCTAATAATTTCTAACCTACATGAAAAATTCTATTCTAAAAATGTTTAACTCAATTTTATTCTACCATAATAACTATTCTAGAACGAAAAATATAAAAGTCTATTCCCCACATGTTAATTATTAATTTGGTTGAAGTTATTTATAAAATCTGCAACCGAGGATATATATATATATATATATATATATATATATATATATATATATGTATATGTATATGTATATGTATATGTATATATATATATATATGTATATGTATATGTATATATATATATATATATATATATATATATATATATATATATATATATATATATAATTATTTTTAATTTATTTATTTTCTTATGTTTAAAACACATACACTCACTATCTTTCTTTAAATATTTTAGAGGTTATGGAAGCCTAGTTGTAATCATAAAAAATAACTAAAAATATTTTTCCTTGTATTCTTACCATATTTTTCTGATTGAGAATTTAATTGAGAAACTCCATTCATGTAACCAACAATCTTTTCAAAATCAAAGAGTATTAAATTCAATCTTTTCAAAATCAAAGAGTGTTAAATTCAATCTTTTTCCTTCTATTCCAAACACATTAACAAGTCAACATCCTTCTAATATTACTCTAACTTTTTTCATAATTTCTTATATCTTCTTATTCAAAAAATAGACTTTAATTTTAGATTTGAGCTTGAAGCATTTATCGTGCTTGTTCAATTCTTCTAATCTATGATGTGTTTTCTCTTACATCTTGAAATTCAGTTTCTTCATCAACAATCCTTATGGTTTTTCTCTAAGAAAATTCCTTTTTACAAGCTTCCAATTTGAAAATCTGTTTCCATCAAACATAAATAAACCTTAAATATAATTAACATCTATAATGCAAATAAATCCCATATAGAAAAAATATAATCAAACAATTTAAACCAATATGAATATATTTGTATATGTAAAATAATTTACAAATATAAATCACAACTCCTCGAAATTATATTTAAATCTAATACGAAGTTTCTAGTAATTTCTAACCTACATGGAAAATTCTATTCTAAAAATGTTCTACCCAATTTTATTGTACCATCAATAAAACTATTCTAGAAGCTAATTTTGACCTGAACAAAAAATAATAAAAGTCATTTTCCCTCGTGCACATATAGGTTGGCAATTCACGTTATTAATGTTAATTTGATTCACAAATTATCTAAAAAATCTGCAACCCAGGTTAGAAAACAAACAGCGTGCAAATCTTTCATTGTTAAACCGCGTGGGAACACAATGACCAGAATAAAGTACGATGGCATCTTAACGTCTATTCCAAATTGACGATGCCCTATTTTCCTACAATTTGGCTTGACCCAATTCAATATTCTTAGCGCATTCAATCTCTGCGTAACTTCGCAGGATTGACTGCAAAATTTTGTCTCATTGCTTTCAAGTCTACCAAACCAATGACTGGAAAAGTAGGATCTGGATCTCTGCGTGTGGGACACTTTCACAATTCTTTTCCTTTATAAACTCTCTACATGGGAAGCAAATGTCCAATACAATCCCAAAATTGTTGATTATCTTGTTCATAAAGTGGAGCCAGAGAGAATTATATCCATTTCCAGAAACTGAAACTGAATTGATTTGGAAAGATGGAGGGCAGTTTGCATGGACAGTTTGATCTTCCAGGGTTCAGATTCCATCCTACAGAAGAGGAATTAGTGACCTTCTATCTTAGAAAAAGGATTCAAGGCGAACTTTTCAGCTTTGATATAATTGGAACTTTGGATTTGTATCAGTACGATCCATGGCAACTCCCAGGTATTCATTCATGCAGTAGAGAAGAGAGGAGGATCTGGATCATCTGAGTTTATAAATTTTGAAAATTTGAATGATTTAAATCTATTAGATTTAGATGTTTCATTGAAAGGTCTGAATGATAATTAATGTATTGTTTTGAGTTGCCCTAAAAAGTCAATGGAGGAATCTGTTCCTTTTGCGTATTTTAAGGTTGTTGTTCGTTTTGCGTATTTAAAGGTTGTTGAATCGGTTAGGGTTTTTTTAGTATTGGTGGGTATACTTTTTTCAATGTAAATTCAAATGGGTTTATCAGCTGCCTGGTGGGTTCTGTTTGTTGAATCGTTGTTGTAGGTCTTGCAAATGTGGGAGAAAGAGAATGGTTCTTCTTTGTTCCTGTTGATAAAAAATGCGCTCAATCCAGAAGAAGCAGACTTACGCTCTCTGGTTATTGGAAGGCTACTGGAACAGATAGACCAGTTCGAGATCAAATGTTTAACTGTGTTGGGCTTAAAAAGACTCTGGTGTTTTACAAAGGAAAAGCCCCAAATGGAGTAAAGACTGACTGGATCATGAATGAGTACAGAATGCCAGATTTTCGTTTCGCAAGAAAGGTGATGTTTTATAACAAATGTAACAATTTAGTATCAAATTTCAGATAAAAGATAAGAGTTTTTGTTAACATGTTCAATATCAAATTTAAAAGAGAAGATAAAAGTTTTTGTTACACATTCAATATCAAATTTAAGAAAGAAGATAAGAGTTTTTGTTAACACATTCAATATCAAATTTAAGATAAAAGATAAGATTTTTTGTTAACTTTCTCACTTTCTTTCTTATATTACATTCTTTATTATCATTATATAATACTTCTGAATAAACTTTTTCTGTTTATTTTGCAGAAGGATATAGTGTTGTGCCGAATCCACAGAAAAGCCACTTCTCAGAGAACATTAAATCAGCAAGCTATGCAAGGAGGAGGAGAAGACCCCATGCAATTTTCAGCTGCTTCAAATTTTCAGCAGCATGAATTTAACTTGATGAATCATGAAAGTGAGCCCATGGGTGGCGGATTACCTTGTTTGAATGAAGCTGATGGTGAATACCTAATGGACTGCATGAGTCCATTCAAAGACAATAAACTGAAGCCCCTGGAATTACAGGTACCAAAGTTCAGTGTGGATAAGCTGTTTAGCCCATGGATAGAAACATGGACACCTTCCATTCTGCTATGCAGTCCCATAGGGATTACATCTGAGATTATGATGCCATAGCCATTTCTTCATTTTCTTTTCTCTAGAACTTTGACTCTTTGGATTTCTTTAGATTTTCTGTTTTATATACCTATGGTTAAGGAAGTGAGCTCTATAATTGAGCACCCTATGTAAATAAGACTTCCAAGCCTGCATCAACTAAATAGAAATTACACTCTATTTTTATGTATTCAATAAAAGGGATTGTTTATCCAGCACCTTGGGCTGATGTTTATGTCATAACTATTCTTTATGATAATCCACATATATATATCAGGATATTATTTGATATTTTTCTCCTTCAAAATGATGAAAGTTCCTCAATTCTATTAAAATATGGTTTCCTTACTTATTTGTAACTAGATAGATTAATTCATTGAATTTCCTTTGAGATTACATCAGGATATATATTAGTTCAATAGATTGGATATCTAAGAATTTAAATATTATTTTTTAAGTTATTTTATTATTGTTTTTTATTTAAATAAGAATAATTATTATTTTTTATCTTTAATATTCAAAAATAAGATTTCTTTTTTAAAATGTGATTTTATAAATCATTAACTATATTATTATTATGGAAAGATGTTTATGAATGAAGTGTTAAGATTTAGTAATTATAAATGTGTAGGAATAATTTTTAATATAATAATTATAATTAGTACATTATAAACTTCTTTTTATAATATTAATTATGTATATATTATATAAACTTTATAAATGAAGTTTTGTATGGCCTCTAGAAAGTAAAATTAATATATTTATTTATCTCTTTGAGTTTGATAATAAATTATGTTACATGACAAAAAATGATGCTGGTAGTCAAAGATATATAAAATTACCTTGTTTTCACTTTCTTTTCTGAATGCCAAGTCTTTATATTTTATTTCTTATAGAAATAAAAATAGACCATTTGTTAAAAATTATTTCATAGATTGAATAGAATTCTTTTTCTCAAGCATTTGATTTCAATTAGTCCACCTATATCTATTGAATTCTATTTGTTTTAAATTATTATGAAAGGAAAAAAATAGTTTAATATAAAATATATTTCTAAAAATTAACAAAATCCAAACAATTTAGAAAATATTAGAATCATTTGGAAAATTTTCATATATAGCAATAAAGAAAGAAGCATTTTTATATTAATAGACATTTTTAAATGTGGGAATACTAGACTTGCATTGGTAGACACATTTGTTAGATTTTAGATTTCCTAAGAAAATTGTGATTAGGTAAATATGAATTGATATAATTTGTCTTTAACATAAAATGATTCCTTTTAAACATATGTTTATAAATTACTACCTATTTTATATTCATTAGTTCATCATGTGGAATAAAATGGTTTATTAGATGTCATATGATGTTGAATTAACTTTATTTAAAACTATAAAATAATTTATATTAGTATAATATTTTTATTTTGAAGTGGATATGAATAAAATGATTAATTAGATGTGATATAATGTTGAATTAACTTTATTTTAAATTGAAAAATAATTTATATTAATATAATATTTTATTTTTTAGTGGATATGATTGATCTAATTGCCTACATGCAAATGGATAGATTTTCAAATTTTTAAGTAATTCTAGATGAACCTAAAATTGCATGACATTATGGATGAAATTATGATATTATATTATGTTGATTGCTTAGTATTAGAAATAGCCTATGGATTCATATTCCATTTTCCAATTAAAATTGAGCAATAGCTTTTGCTAAATGTGATATTATATTTTTAATTACTTTAGCAGGGAAAGGGCCCTGAACCCTCACAAAAAAACAAAAATAGGGAGCACCAAAACAACTTTAGGCATCACAAAGCCAGAGAAAACATCACTAAGTACAAAAAAAATCACTTAGGAGTAATAAAAAAAAAACATATGAAAGTAGTTGTCCATAATCGACCTAACATACTATCTCCTACCAAGCCTTAATATACTAGCATATAACTGAGGAAGGTTCATAGCAATGACAATACCCATATTCAAAGTTAAAAGTAGTAGTCTAAGAGGGCACACGGACCCAATTAACCATAAGTCTGGAGAAATAACAAGGAGCATAATTAACCTAATTTAGACACTACTTAAACTATCTAAACCAATATTCATCTCTAAAAAAATAAAAAAAGTAGCACCAACAAACAATATCCTAATATTCATTGATGAGGTTCCAATTCCTGACCAGTCTCTTCATCTACTCTTGCCGAACTTCAGGGTTGTGCTCATCCTCCTTCTGCTCGTCCACTTGTGAATTGTTTTTTCCTTTCAATTTTCTTGGCTTTCTTCTTTATTTGGCTTTGTCCTAAAAGAAATCCCATGTTTGCTTTTTGCATTATCCCATCTGTGATAACATAGAGTAAGTTTAGGGAATCCCCCATGAGCCTATAGCCTTGTATGTATTCATCCACTTTTTCCTCAAGATTCATGACCTAAACTTGTAGGTCAATAATCTGACTTTTCAACTTATTGGTGTTGATCTCTTCCTTGTCAATAAGGGAGTTTCGGGAGCACGACACCATTTCATCATCTTCAAATGCAACTGGAGAGGGGGAATTTTGGTTAGAGTTTCCTTTCTTCTTTCTTTGATTCACTTAAACCCTTTGAGTCCTCCCTACTTTGACTTGAATTCTCTTCCTCATCTTCTTAGAAATCATCATCCTCTAAGTCCTCATTTGAGGATCCGTCATCATCCTTAGGGGTGAAAACCTTCGTAGGCTCAGGGGAAGCATCTTTTTGTTCAAATTTCTCTTTTTTATCCTTTGCAAGGAGGCAAGCAGAAAATCATTCCCAAAGCTACCCTCCCCATGCAATGTGTCCTTCTCTACCTCAGACTCATGCATGTCCAAATCAATTGTTATTTGTTTTTTACAGGAGTCATTCCCATTCATCCTTTTTTTAGCCAAACAATTTTTGGGTGTAGCATCTTTTAATTTTTTAGGGGTCATTCTAAGAAGGGCGACCTTAAGGGCTTCTATGATAGGCTCATCTTTGGGTTTTTTACCCTTAATCTTTGAAGCAGGGGTTTTCTCATTATTCGGCAAAGGGTTAGACTCAATAAACTTGATACAAACAAAAGAGCAGGGAGCATCATCTTTAGCCTCAGTGTACCTAGGAAGAGTAAGAAAACAACTTCGATGGGGGTGGAAATCAAATGCATACTGGGTAAAAGCACAAAGTTGTGTCACACTTTTATAAAGGAAATGGTCAATTCTGATTCAACTTTTTAAATTGAATCAATAGAAAGTAAAATATATGTTTTGAATTTTGAAATGATATAAACTAATAAAATGCAAATTTTTTTGTGTATTTTCTGTTTGTAATTTTATAAATAAATTAAAAAAAAAATTGAATATACTTTCTTATAAAGTAAACACTATAATTTAGTTGTTGATAAAATGCTGAAATTGAAGTTATGTATGTATGTGTGTGTGTGTGTGTGTGTGTGTGTGTGTGTGTGTGTGTGTGTGTGTGTGTGTGTGTGTGTGTGTGTGTGTGTGTGTGTGTGTGTGTGTGTGTGTGTACATGTATATAGGTATGTGCAGGATCATGAGGGGCCAAAAAGTGACGATATCCTGACTAAAGTCTTGATTGATAGGTTGATTGAAATATATCTATAACTTTCAAATGGTATCACATTTTTTGAATCCAAAATATGCATCACATTCTATCATTTGTAAACTATAGGATTAAAAAAGAGAAATTGAATTTCGTAAAGTATTGACCAAGTTATGGTGGTCAGACATACGAGGTTTTTTATATTTTTAAAAATCTGAGTAAACAAATTATAATTAATCATTTATTTCAAAAAAATACAAAAAAATAATGTGTCACTATTGAACACTAGATGTCACTGAGAGGGGGGGAGGGGTGAATCAGTGAATTACAAACTTTTCCATTTTCAATCCTATGTGTGTATATTGGTTAACAAATCTAATCATAAAGTAGACATACTGGTTAAATGGGAGACTCACACAAATGCAACCACACATTAAAGGGACATCACATAACACTAGATGTACGAGGAAAACCCAAGATGGGAAAAACCTCGGTGAGAAGTGTTGTTGGAGACTACTGCTCCAATCGAGCCTCACAAAGAAATATTTGGTTACAATTTTTACGGCACCAACCCAAGGAGTACCACTCCTTCTTTAGGGCATCGACCCTTGATTTTAGGGCACCAACCCAAGGAGCACCAACCCCTACACCGAGCTCCAACTTAGTGATTTTAAAATCATAGTTTGAATACCAAAGTTATCTTCTTGTTACAAAAGAACTTTGTAACTCTCATGTATGTCTCTCCACTCAATCTCCTCTCTTCAGATATTTGTTGGTTCTCTCTTTTCTTTTTCTCTGCAGGAACCTTATCTCCTACTGCAACCCACTCCCTGCTTCACCTTTCTCACTATTGCACCTTTGTTGATTCAACCTCTTCTTTTTCTCTACCAGTTCTTCCTTCTGCCTGTTCTTCTCTCTGTCGGTTCTCTTTTCTCTCTACCACACTATTATTATCCACCACTGGTCTTGATAACTTAGTCAGATGTCTACCATTTGATTCATGTCGGTTCTCAGCTTTCTTTCTCTACTATCTTTTGCAACTCTTCTATGCCAGTTTGGTCACCGCCAGTTTACTCCTTTATTAGATTCAATGACCATCTATTGGTTGCCTCACTCTTACCAGTTGAACTCTTCAACCCGATTCTCTCTCTCACATAGTCTCTCCTCTAATACTCATTGAGCACTTGAGTGATTTCTACTTTCACATGCAACAACAACACTCTCTCATTCAAAAACAACAACCCCTTTCATCGATTTTGGCTTTCCTGTTTATAAACAAGTCTTCCCACCAAAAACCAATTCAAACTTTAGGAGGTTAGGGTTTCTTCATCTACCTCAAGGAAAACCAAATCTAATCGGATATTCATCCAGAGATCGACCACTTGCAATGGATCAATAAGACTTCTCCAATTGCACGAATTCCAATACATGTTTGCTAAGTTTGACAAATACGACTCCTTCTTCAGACTACACTTGTCAAACACCTATCAAGCGATCATGTAGATAGATTCACCTACCCTGATCAACACCTGGACACTTGGCCTCGATCATGAAGTCATAAAATTTGATCTTTGTCTTCTAATTAGTCTCGAGCCACACTCTTCTGCTCTTTTACCCATGAAACATGCTATTGACATTGATGTCAACCAGTCACCACCTACTTCACTGACAACACATTCATCAACTTGTTCATGCATGCCACTTCACCTCCACGTGGCCCCTTTATCGGCATCCACCTTTTCTAGGTTTGTTATGTCGGTTTAGATAGGATCACCGACCAACCACGCAACCGGGTTCATCTACCGGTTCACAGACTCTGTCGGTTAAACCCTAACCAGTATGTCATCAACCTTGCACCTTTTTTCTCTTTCGATAGAACACCTTCACCGATCATCACTCTTGCCAAAACACATCATACACATCTTCAACAGATGTGATCCTTTCACTTCTGCACACTGTCTGCTTACCAGTTTACATCTATACCGGTAGTATCTTATGCATGTATACTGGTAAGATACCATGCACACTGGTGGCACCAAAAATTCATATACATTCCGGCAATATCCTCTTTCTACAAATTCTCTACCTTGCCTTCTTCATCAATAGACCAGTTCTGCTATTAACATGTTTATCAAAGTGACAACCATATCCTTCAATCTCTGTACTGACAATTCATCATTGTCTACCTAGTTGATTTGGTGCTTATCCTTGATCTCATGCACCTAAGGTAACTTAGTGTTTCACTAGTATATCAATGTGAGCCTTCAATCATCTGCCTTCTACTCTTCTCTCTTATCTCGGAGGACTATGATGCATTCCATGCATAATAGAAGATAAGCTCCACTTACCAGTGAGAGTGGATCCTTTTCATCTGTATTCTCCAATGCACCAATGTGGCTTCCCTGTTTGAGCAGCATGTCTTCAACCAGGCACATGTGATCTAGTTTGGGAACTCTCACTATCAGTCTTCTCTTCATCCGGTGGGAGTCCTTTTGTTTCTCATCCACGCAACATAATGGTGGCCTGCACATACTTCACCTCCGATATTGATGTGATTTAGGTAACATTCCCCCTCTTCAACACAATCAATAGCCCAACATCTTGCACTCTTACAGATGTCATCATTTAATAGTTGTTATATCATACTAGTCTCCTGTCCATACCTTCAACACAAGTCAAACACTAACTTGTGTACCGGTGGCTCCAAAGGCCATTATGTTGAATGATATTCTCTCCCTTACCAGTGACCTGCAAAACTAGGTGACATCAAAGACATCACATCTGATATGCATCAATGAAAGTGTTGCACATACATCTCTTATACCAGTAGGCATCCTATACCAATTGACATCAATGACAACAAAATACCAACTATCTCCCCCTTTAGCATTGATGTCAACACATGTAGTATCCGGCATACTGCATATTCTCTCTCCCCCTTTGTGTAATCCATGGATTCTCACACATGTAGTATGCGGTATACTATAAAATATCTCTCCCCCTTTGAGAACAATGGCAAAGGGAACTGTCAGGGTTTCCCTCCTCCTTGTGTCTATCGGGCACTGACAAATATTTTTCTCTCCTTTTTCTCTACCAGATGCATCTTCTCCTTTAACCTTCATACTTTTCATCCTCTCAAATCACAACATTTGAGATGGAGGAATCAACCATCAATTGACACCAATTTCTCAACACCCAAGTGTATATGCAAACTGAAACCCTAATGCATATGCAAGACTGAAACCAATTGAAGGCCCATTTGTCAGTGAATACAACATACCTATCGGTCAAACTGCATCATCACCCTTCTGATATCAATTGATCTTAAGAATCAAATTTTATTGTACTATGAATGCTACCAATTGGGAAAGTAGATACCCTTAATCATGAAATTCTCTTGGGTATTGTTACAACAATTTCCATCTTGTGTATTTGATGCAACTAGTACATCCATAAGTTCAAGCATGTCGGTCCTGCATCGTGAGCACTTGAACTCCCCCCAAGTCATGCATCTCAAGACCTTATTACATGTCATGTTAAAAAATAGAGCTCCAATCTTTACCTTATACCGGTTGAGTTGTGCATATGTGATAAATCTAATGATCTATCAGCTCCATTATATATACCACAGCCTATGACATGATCTTGGAAGTACACGATGCCATACAATATCATCATCATGCCATAAATCAAACTGGTTAGCCCACAAAGGATGCATGCATACATAGTCAACAATCGGGCCAACATCTGTCATTCAGGTCATCTCCAATACCACCTGAGACATGACCTTCTCATTCCATGCTACTGGGGCTAATGCAATGATCTTGAACCTCATTGTCTTACCTAACCTGCAAGTACCTGTTAGAATTCATACCGGTAACATCCTGCACAAATATGAAATTCTGAAATAGTTTACGTGCCTCTAATTAGAGAATTTTTATATGAAATTAAAACCCATTTGAGAATATACTGTCTAGATTATAAATATGTAAATTTATTTTAAAATTGATTATTTTAAATATTTTTCATTTAATTTATACTAAATTAGGTCCATAAACTTGAAATATTAACTAATTTTGTTAATTTAATAACTTTTTTATTTTAATTATTTTTGAAAAAAAAATCATATGTCATCAGTCTACACAAAATTATTTTCTATTTAAAAAAAACAAAAAAAACTGTTAAGTTTACGTCAAATTATGTGGGTCGTACACGTCAAATTTTTAAAAATATAATTACGGTCATTAAAAAATTAATCAAAAAAATATATTTTAAAAAAAATACAAAAAAATATGCTCATCAATCTTCAGTGTGTTACAAACCATTTCCCAAAATGGTTTGAGAAAATAATTTTAATTGTGTCAAAAAGTGTGGATCGTACACATGCATGGTATGGTCCTGAAATGGGCATTTTTAAAACATAGTTTTTTAGAAATTCATTCAAAAAATTAGTTTTTATTATCTGGGTATTAATATAAATTACATATTTGGAAAGTAGACTTAGAGGGCTATCTTTTATATTACTGACTTTTTCTAAGGTTCAATCTCCAAGTGTTTCAAAATTAAGCTCAAATGAGACAAAACCTGAAAATCAGGGAAAACACTTCCACTTTTTGGCCAAAAAGTGGACTCATCTTCTTGCACTGACCCGCCAATCAAATTATTTGGGGACCTTTTGTCAAACTGGTTAGACAATCTCCTTCTAGTCATGTTGTTGTGACTGGCAACTAGAATAGGTAGACCTCTTGATCCTACAAGGACATTTCTCCTTTGGTTCCATGCAGGTCTTTGCTTCTCATTTCTTCTATAACTACCCCTATATTGAGCATGATTGTTCTTATGGTTACCATAGAAGTGTGAGTTCTTCTTCTTGCATTCATAACTTCTATGGTCAAATCTATTACAGTTATAACAAACACTATTTTGCATAACCGGGAGAGGAAGTATGCATGTTTCTACTCCTTGATATATTTTGCTCATATGCATGATATCTATGAGATCCTAGATTCTTCCTTCTAGATCACTTTCTACATTCTTCTTCCCTATGGCCATAATCATTACATGCAAATCAATAACCAGAGAAGGAATATTTATAACTTACAAACTTATTCTGCCCTACATGGGGAGATCTTACTGGTTTGGCATCTTCATTTCTACTTTTCTGGGGATAGACCCAAGGTTGTCCATTCTTTGCATTTCTTCCAGTTGGTCCCTTCTTCTTCCACATTTTCCTTGACTTATGGGTGGTATAATTTCCTTTTCCTCTACCGGTAGGTCTTCTTTGTTGTCTTCTCATGTTCTTGCTTCTGGTGAAGCTGTCTTCTCCCATCTTCCCTTTTCCATTGGGATCTGCATTGTTTCTCCTTCTTGCAGCACCAGTCTTCATCCTTAGCTTCATGTCCCCGCCGGTTGTGGTTAGATCTACCTTCTTATAGGGAGCATCTCTAACTATGAAATTTTGTCCCTTGTTATCTCCATTTGAGGAGACAAACAAAATATCATCATGGGCCCAAACATTCTTCTTGGTGGAGCATTCACCGAAACCACTTCCTAATCCTCTGGTTTCCTTGGAATGATTTTGTTTCTTTAGCATCTTATCCAAGGCATCACTACTGCTATCAAACTAGATTCTCACCTTTAGATCATCCTGACATTTCTCAAAGTCATTTAAGAGAATCTCCATTTCTCCTACTAGCTGCTGATATTCTTTGTCCTTGACCTCTAGTTTAGATGCTAGATCATTACACTGGCAAACCTTGGTGTCTTCTTGTTGAGTCTTTAATTCTAAGATACATTTCTCTGATTCTTCAAGGCACCTAATCAATCGATTATTCTCCACAACTACAACATTCTTGAATAGCTTGTATGCATTCCTCACTCTACTAAGTTCTTTGAGTGCACTTACAAGTTCCCCTTCAAGATCAACTTTTGCTTCTTCTTCTTCTTCACCTTCACTATCACTGCCAAACACATCTCGCCGGTAGGAGTGAACTGCATGATCATTCTCAGATGTGTGCCTCTCATCTTCTAATTCTTGAACCATGAAAAGGTGAGTTCCTTCTTCATCATTGTTGTGGCTGCTAACAAATCTGCCTTCATCATCTACAGATGCATGAGTTGTATTTCTCATATTTTCTTCACAAACTAGTTCTGCAGTGGTAGGCTCATTTCCATAGAGTTTCTTCAATCTATCCCATAGGCTTTTTGCTGATCTGCATCTGTCCACCTGTGAGGAGACATCATCTGATAAGCCACAGAGTATAGCCTTCATTGCTACATCATTACACTAGTTTCTTCTTTCTAAATTTGAATTGGTGGGAGGACTGACTTTACTAGGGAGACCATTAACAACTGACAACCAAACATCTTACCCTAGAGAAGATAAGTAGACTTTTATTCTACAACTCCAAATGGAATAGTTTGAACCATCAAATATTGGAGTTGGGATTGACACTAAACAAACCATTGTGTTCAAATACCAGAATATACAAGAATATATCAACCAGAAATCTAGGCTTTGATACCAATTGTTGAATACTAGATGTCACTGAGAGGGGGGTTGAATCAATGAATAACAAACTTTTCCCGTTTCAATCCTATGTGTTTATACCGGTTAATAGATCTAATCATAAAGAAGACATACTAGTTAAATGGGAGACTCACAAAAAGGCAACCACACATAACACCAGATGTGCAAGGAAAACCCAAGATGGGAAAAACCTCGATGAGAAGTGTTGTTGGAGACTACTGCTTCAATCCAGCCTCACAAAGAAACATTCAGTTACATTATTTATGACACCAACTCAAGGAGTACCACTCCTAATTTAGGACACCAACCCAAGGAGCACCAACCCCTGATTTTAGGGCACCAACCCAAGGAGAACCAACCCCTACACTAAGCTCCAACTCAGTGATTAAAAAATCATATTTTGAATACAAAAGTTGTCTTCTTGTTACAAAAGAACTTTGTAACTCTCATGTATGTCTCTCTCTTCAGATCTTTGTCGGTTCTCTCTTTGCTTTTTCTCTGCAGGAACCTTATCTTCTGTTGCAACCCACTCTCTTCTTCACCTTTCTCTCTATTGCACCTTTGTTGATTCAACCTCTTCTTCTGCTCTACCAGTTCTGCCCTCTGTCGATTCTTCTCTCTGTTGGTTCTCTTTTCTCTCTACCACACTACTGTTATCCACCATCGGTCTTGATAACTTAGTCAGATGTCTACCATCTGATTCTTGTCGATTCTCAGCTTACTTTCTCTACTATCTTTTGCAACTCTTCTCTGTTGATTTGGTCACCACCGGTTTACTCCTCTATCAGCCTCAATGACCATCTACCTATTGCCTCACTCTTACCAGTTGAACTCTTCAGCCCGATTCTCTCTCTCACATAGTCTCTCCTCTGATACTTGTTGAGCACTTGACTAATTTCTTCTTTCACATGCAACAACAACACTCTCTCATAATTTAGTAATAGCAACCCCTTTCATCGATTTTGACTTGCATATTTATAAACAAGTCTTCCTGCCAAAAACTAATTCAAACTTCAGGCGATTAGGGTTTCTTCATCAACCTCAAGGAAAACCAAATCCAATTAGATCTTTGTCCATAGATCGACTATGTGCAACGGATCAATCACTCTACCAATCACGCGACTTCCAATACATGTTTGCTAAGTTTGGCAAATACGGCTCCTTCTTCAAACTGCACTTGTAAAACACCTATGAAGTGATCATGCAGATAGCTTCACCTACCCTGATCAACACTTGGACACTCGGCTTCGATCATGAAGTCATCAAATTTGATCTTTATCTTCTGATTAGTCTCAAGTCACACTCTTCTGTTGTTTGACTCGTGAAACGCACTATCGACATTGATGTCGACCAGTCACCACCTACCTCACCAACAACACATTCACCAACCTGTGCATGCATGCCACTTCACATCCACGTTGCCCCTTTTATCATCATCCACCTTTTCTAGGTTGGTTATGTCAGTTTGGATAGGATCACCGACCAACCATGCAATCCGGTTCATCTACCGGTTCACACAACCTTGTCGGTTAAACCCTAATCGTCCTATCATCAACCTTGCACCTTTCTTCTCTTTTGGTAGAACACCTTCACCGGTTATCACTCTTTCTAGAACACCTCATGCACATCTTCAACAGATGGGATCCTTTCACTTCTGCATATTTTCTGCTTACCAGTTTACATCTATACTGGTAGTATCTTCTAATGTATGTATACTGGTAAGATACCATGCACATCGGTGTCACCCAAACTTCGTCTACATTCTGACAACATCCTTTGTCTACAACTTCTCTACCTTGCCTTCTTCATCAATAGACCGGTTCTGCTATTAACATGTTTGTCAAAGTGACAAGCATATCCTTCAATCTCTATACCGGTAACTCATCATTGTCTACCTGGTTGATCCGGTGCTTATCCCTGATCTCCTGCACCTAAGGCAACTTAGTGTTTCACCAATATATCCAGTGTGTGCCTTCAATCACCTACCTTCTACTCTTCTCTCTTATCTCGGAGGACTATGATGCATTCCATGCATAATAGAAGATAAGCTCCACTTACCAGTGGGAGTGGATCCTTGTCATCTACATCCTGCATTGCACCAATGTGGCTTCCCTTTTTTAGTAGTGTGTCTTCAACTAGGCACATGTGATCTAGTTTGGGATCTGTCATTGTCAGTATTCTCTTCATCTAGTGGGAGTCCTATTGTTTCTCATCCACACAACATACCAGTGGTCTGCACATACTTCACCTCCGACATTGATGTGATTTAGGTAACACTCCCCCTCCTCATCACAATCGATAGCCCAACATCTTGCACTCTTACAGATGTCATCATTTACCGGTTGTTATATCATACTAGTCTCATGTCCATACCTTCAACACAATTCAAACACTAACTTGTGTACTGGTGACTCCAAAGGCCATTGTGCTGAATGACATTCTCTCCCTTACCGGTGACCTGCAAAAATAGGTGACATCAAAGACATCACATCCGATATGCATCAATGACAGTGTTGCACATACATCTCTTATACCGGTTGAGCTCAATAACAACACAATGCCAACAATTACATCCGAACATGAGTCTTCTACTTATATCTAAAATATTATAGAAAAATTTAATGATTTGATTGTAGTTAGGGTGGTCAAACAAACACCTTAGATTCTTATATTTTTCCTGAAATTTTACTACTACTACATTGAAATTTCATGTTTTTGTGAAATAGATTTATTTTTTTCACAAACAAACTAGTAGCTTAGAAACTACATTCAATTTGTTACAGATTCTATTCTTACATATTTTTGAAATTTCAGATTTTCATTGCCACTTAAAGGCCTGTTTAGCCCAACATGATCTTGTGCATACCCATATATACATCTCTCTCTCTCTCTCTCTCTCTCTCTCTCTCTCTCTCTCTCTCTCTCTCTCTCTCTCTCTCTATATATATATATATATATATATATATATATATATATATGTGTGTGTGTGTGTGTGTGTGTGTGTGTGTCTCTCTCTCTCTCTCTCTCTCTCTCTCTCTCTATATATATATATATATATATGTGTGTGTGTGTGTGTGTGTGTGTGTGTGTGTGTGTGTGTGTGTGTGTGTGTGTGTGTGTATGTATATGTATATGTATATGTATATGTATATGTGTATGTGTATACACATACACATATACATATACATACACATACACATATATTTATACATACACATATACATACACATACACATACACATATACATATACATATACATATATGTATGTATGTATGTATATATGTATGTACACATATATATGTAGGCACCCACACACACATCTATATATAAATATATATATGTGCATATATGTATATGTGTGTGTGTATCTATTATATGTGTGTGTGTGTACAAACATATAGATATATGTGTGTGTATTATATATGTATATGTATCTATATGTATGTATATACAAACACACACACACACACACACACACACACACACACACACACACACACACACACACACACATAATACATATAGATACATACATATACATATAATACATACATATTGGACATTGTTGCACTACTAGGATATGTTGTTGCCATTGATGTCAACATATTCCTATGATTTATTGCTCTGGTGGATGCTGATTGGTTTATTGCGATCATGGTTTGTTGTATGGAGTATTTCTAGTATCATTATATCTTTTTTGTATTGAGTGACCTGGGAAGCTTAATTGATCATATCATATGATCCGGTTTACAAATTTTTTTTTCTAATCAGTGCTTTGCAGAGTTTAGTATTTTCTCCAGTATATTCCAGTGTGATCATATCTTGAACTGATATTTTGGGAGATTGTTTGGGATGTTCATGTGCATCTTCATTTCAGATAGATCATGATTTGGTTCTCTGTAAGTTATCTTTCTTCATGACAATTGTTGTTGTTTGAGTGTTCTTGAGGTTCAGAGGTTGATCGATGAAGATTTGATAAGTGGTGTTGGTGTAGTTGTTACAGATGATTCTAACGTGCTTGTTGATGTTTCCTAATTATGTCCTATTTGTTTTAATGATCCACATTGATTGTTGTGCGAGTTGTTGGTGATTTTCATGATCCGATGATGTTCTTCATGTTATGCGATATTCTTGGTGGTGTAGCATGTTGCAGTGGATCTTGGCATGATTTCTAGTGGTGTTATGTGTTTGAGAATTTGGTTTAAGTCCATGATATATCATGTATATCATTATATTGATCCAGTGGTACAACAATGATACACACAATGATGATATGGACAACTTTTTAGTACATTCAAGAGATGTGGAAGAATCCATTATGGATCCTTGTTTCAATCGATTGGTTGAGGAAATAATGAGGAGGGATAGACAATACTTCTTACAAATGATGGCACAAAGTGGAGCCAAGATACCTCATGATTTTGACATGTCTCAAATAATGGAAAATCGACCTTTGCAACAACCTCACTCCAACATGGATCAAAGGAGGCCTAATAGTGGAGGCAATATAAGACCACATCTTGTGCCTGAATCACCATCATCTTTGTTTCAAAAACCAAAGGTCCCACATACACATGGTCAAGCATATGATACTCACCTTCGCAGACCATTATGGAAGTCTTATACAGAGAAATATGCTCAATCACATATCAATGCTAAGGATCAACCACCAAAGCAATTGGATATTCAAAGGCATGCTCAAAATTTGGACACAAGGAAACCCCGTGTCAAATTTGGGGGCAACACATTAAAACATGACATGCCTGTAGAGTATGGTATAAATGGACAAAATAGATATTTCGTTCCTCAACATGAATCTATACCAAGTGGTCCATATATGCAGCATCACTATAGACCTCCTCCATATGAACATGTGTATGATCAATATCATCCATATATGCAACATGCTTCTCCTCCAATTGGTGCCTCAAGCATGAGGTATGGTCCAAGAAGTCGATCTCCACCTAAGAGCAATTTGGAGCAACAAATCAGGGACAAAAGAAAATGGAGGACATAAATACACCAAAGCCAACATACACAATGAGAGACATATGTCCCTATCCATTTGACAAAAGCATTCCAATACCTCCATTTCCTACACACTTTGTGATGCCTAAGTTTGATAAGTATAGAGGAAAAGGGGATCCTAAGGCACACATAAGACAGTTTTTCAAAGCTTGCATTGAGGTAGCAACAGAAGAGACATATTTGATGAGATTATTCCCACAAAGCTTAGGTGATCAAGCTATGGAATGGTTCTCTCAACTTCCACCTAGAATTAAGTCATGGGGTGACTTAGCAGAGGCATTTATCCAACATTTCTCCTACAACATAGAGGCAGACATATCGGTCACTACTTTGTGCAACACCAAGCAAAAAGATGGAGAGTCTTTTTCATCATTTTTAAAAAGATGGAGGAATCTAGCTAGCAAATGCTCTTGTGAAATTCCACAAAAACAAATTGTAGAGATGTTCACCCAAAATGTTAACAAAGACATTGGCTATGATCTAAGGAAAGCTTGTTTGTCCACCTTCAAGGATGTCATTGAAAAAGGATTAGCGACAGAAAAGGTCCTAATTGAACAAGGAGTCATTAAGATATTCAAGGAAAACAAAGATGACTTTAAAGGAAAAGACAAGCCAAGATTTTGAAATAAAAACAAGAACACAGTCAATGATGGTGTTGTTGATGCCAATACAGTGCGACCCAAATTCATTTTTTCTGGATCAAATCAGGTGAATACTCAAACAACCTCTAAATCACGAAGGAAGTACACTCCATTGGGAGAACCACTTGAGTCAGTTTTCAAAAAGCTAGTGGCAAACAAGGTAATCACTATTCCAGATTTTCCTCCATATGAACCAAAGGTTAAACCAAATTGGTGGAATGATGATGAATATTGTGAATTTCATAAGAGTAAGGGTCATAAGACAGGAAATTGTCATCGACTGAAGAACATCATACAAGATCTCATTGATAGAGGTGACATTGAGATTGAAGGACACTCATCCAATCAAGAACATGAAATGTTTAAGGAACCATTCCCAAAGTATGACAAGGGAAAAGCTGCAGCCACAGATGACCAAACCAACTATACCAGAGCATCTTATAACTATGATTCAACCATCAATCACATCTCGATGGACAATTATGTCTCTACCATTATCATCAAGGACAAAACCCCTGAGAATTCTACCCAAAGACCCAAGATTGTTCTGAAAGGCATTGGATCTTCTTCCGAACCTACCTCTGAATGTCATGTTACAACCCACCAAGGTAAATTCACTTTGCAAGGTGCTCCAGCTAAAAACACCGCTTCCTCATCAACCAAACCTGAGTATGACCTTGTAGAATAGTTAGGGAAGACACCCATGCTCATCTCCATTCTTGAGCTCTTACGCATATCCCCCGCACATAAAGCCATTCTTGACAAAACTTTGAGAGACACTTCCATCCCTACTGATCTGAACATGGACCAGTTTCAAGCCATGGTGGGATACCTTTCCGTTCCACACTCCCTTACATTCACAGAAGCTAACGACGCCTCTGTGAGCCAACCACATAATGCACCATTACACATCGAAGCCTTCCTACACAAACATTGAATAAAATGAGTCCTGATAGATGGAGGAGCAGGTCTAAACATTTGTACTTTGAACGCAATAATACAATTGGGATATTCAGATAAAATTGTGAATGCTACAAACAAAATTACCATCAAAGCATATGATGACAAAGAACGCTCATCCAAAGGCACAATCACTTTACCTCTCAGAGTTGGGCTAGTTACAAAGGATGTGGTTTGTCAAGTCGTAGACCTAGATCTCACATACAACATATTGCTAGGACGTCCATGGATTCATGAGATGAGCGCAGTACCATCTACATATCATCGATGTATCAAGTTTCCACATAATGGAGTTGAAGTGACTATTAAAGCTGACCCAAATCCATTCATATATTGCAACAATCTGCGACCTAGATTAGAAATAACAATACCAAGTAATCGAGAAGCTATTCCATCTTCAGCATATGTGGATCCAGAATCCTTGAAAGCTTATACATCAAAACAAGCAGAGATCAAATAAAAGTTCAAAGACATGGGATGTGGTGAGTATATCTTTCATGTTGATCAACTTCCACTATCTCCTAAGGTATTCAATCAACATGAACAATCTATAAACAATTTGCAAGGAATTGGGTGTGAACCACCTAGTGTTGTGGCTACTTAGTTTGAATGTAAATCTCCTCTAGTGGTGCAAGCAAATCTGGATATCAATAGTCCTAAGAGTGGTTCCAACAAAGAATCTATTGAGAATATCGCCAGCCCTATTGAGAACTCACATAGCCTTACCATTTCATCCACTCATTCCATTTCCAGTCCGCTCCTAGACTTGGATCAACAAGAATCAGAAAAGCCCTTACTCATCAGGGATAAAAAATCAAGCTTTGAAAAAAAATATATAAAAGTCAATAATAAAGAAAAGTCCTTTAGTCCAAATCAAAATCAAAAGCTACTGGACTTTGCAAAAATCAAAGTCAAGGATAAAAATCCTATGAAGCAAAAAGAACAAGAGTTGATCTCCCCTAATACCAAAATAACTAGGGGCAAAAGTTTTACAATTTCAAGTAAAAAATAACACTTGTTGATCCTAAGTCTCCATCATGCTATCCTACTTTCACTTCTTTTAACAGTCATAAGCCTTCATAACTCATCTACTTGTTCCACACATCCTTTACCTTCTGGCGATACATCATGGACCTTTAATGGAGCTTCCTTGAAGGACTTTGTTATCAAGGATGCCCAAACTTCTTTAGGTGACATGCATATGGGCCTACGTAGTCCACACACTAGTAATTCTATCTCAGTTCCTTTATCAAGGAAGACAGTCACTCAAGCTACACATCATTTAGTCAAGGAACAATGCAGTTACAATCATAAAGTCAAGCCTCGCACATTTGAGGTAGGTGATTTAGTTCTTAGAGAAAATCCTAAAAATCAGCAAGACAGAGAGAAGAAAGGAAAATTCGAACCCAACTGGCTTAGTCCTTACATCATCACAACAACATATGGATCTGGGGCATATCAACTCTCAACTACAGAAGGTGAACCTTTGGAGGATCCTATCAATAGCATGCACCTTCGCAGGTTCTACACATAGCTCTTTGGAATATCCTAATTCAAAAATACAAAAAAATAAATTATAAAACAAAAAAATCGTTACTTGGTGAAAACCTGACAAATAGGCGCCTTGTGAAACAAAAAAAAAAAAAAAAAATTGAAAAATCGAAAAAAGTAAAGAGAAATAATTTTGTCCCACGGTGAAAACCACTTCAGTGGTGCCCTGGGCAAGTACCATGGTGAAAACTGGGTCACCAGTGCCATGCGTAGAGACATTCCTCCTCCCTCCTTTAGGATTCACTTTCATCCTTTCACTTTGCACACACTCACAACCTATTCGTTCATAATAAACTTACCCATTCCCATCATGGCTTGTTATTGATCTACCCAAGATTGGTTAGCCATTCATAATAAACCTCCCTTTTCACCTCCCTTTCCATCCATAATAAATCAAATCCTATCTGTGGCTAAGGCAAATCCTACGTCTAGTGATGGGTGTGGAACTGAGAACATCACATGTTTCGAGGAGTACAGTTTCTTCCAGCTTCCTTCAGTCTATCCGCGCACAATCCGCAATAAAGTTCCATCTTCTCCGCAATAAAGTATCAGTTTCATGGATTCAGTCAGTTTCAGATGAGACATAGCGGCAACAATGGGCTTCAACAAAATCAAATCTTTCAATAAACTTAGACAACATATGGTTCCATGCTATCTATCCTTTTTGTGAAAGTAAACATTGTGACCACAATCAAATAAGACTTATACAAGTGACAAGAGACACTAAACTTGAGAACTACAGTGGATGTTGGTGTCGAGTCTTGGTTTTCTTTTGATTTTATCTTTTGGTGACATGTCTTTTAGCTTTTCCAGGATGTCTCTGACTAGAGATTTTATCTCTAGGATGTCTTTGAATAGAAAGGCGAGGATGGGGTGTCATCACCTATTTGTATTTGCTGTCTGTGGATTGTCTTTTAGTAATGCTATGACTTGTCCAAGGATATGAGGACACTGTGAGTCTAGTATGAACCGGGGCATTCCTTGTTTGAGACTGTCTTATCTCCATGCAAACAAGTGCAATGACTTTTTGGGTCAAACATATGCCTCGATTGTCATAAACTACTTGCCATAATAAAGCTCAGTGATGATAATGCCTAAGAAGCTCTTTCACTTTCATATCTTCGGTCTTTCATCCCCCTTTCTTGATTGACTTCCATCATCCTTCTCGAGTCCGCGTAGCCTACTATCACATGACTGAGTATAATGACACACCAAAAATATTTGCATTTCATGTAGTTGCACCTGCATTACCACATATAAGCATTTCATACATACATATAGATATCACAACTGCATCACATCCTGCACACAACACCTGTTAGCACAATTTACATTTGCATTATCATATTCATCTACATTACATACATTCACATTTGCATCATGCATACACATATAAAACATAAAAGAACAAAAAAAAATATTGCATTGCAGCATATACATATTTGCATCCATATCATAAGCATCACATAGAAACATACATCACATAGGTATGCATGCATATAGCTGCCACAAAGATGAATCATCTCATATATATAATCATAAGTGTCATGATACAATGATGTCAAAATCATATGGCTACACTCACCCGAAGGTGTCTACATCATCATACAAAATGGTACAAAATTGATACATAGGGAGCCCTCTATGGCTACAATGAACTCCCTCCCTCAGAGCCGGCTGGCCTCGACGGAGTCTGAGCCCTAGAAGGACCCGCCCCAAGATCATCTCTCCTGGCCCCTATGTCCTCTACAGCCACCCCTTGTGTTGCCCTATCCGGACAGAGGGACCCACTGATAACTCCTACCAACATTGTTGGTAGTGCTAATCATGTCCATGTCATGGTATCCCATGCCACATGTCCCACCCTCATCTCCAGTCCTGGATCCTATAACACTCGTCTAAGGGCATCCCTGTCTCCGTCTTGATCGTATGGAATCAACTCCCCATTGATCGGTATCCACAGAATCCTGTATACATCCTCCAGGGTGACTGTCATCTCCCCCATCAGCAAATGAAAAGTGCAAGTCTTAGAGTGCCACCTCTCCGCCAATGCAGTCAGCAATCCCATGTTCGCGCGAAACTCAGGCACATATAGAATATGTCTCAATCCCATAGCCTCAATCGCAGCTCGGTCCTTAGCTGTCAACTTAGGTCGCAACCTCTAAGTCGATGGGAATCTCTCCTGTGACTCCAACATAGGCAAATACTCTTGTAGTCACACAAATCAATCAAGTCAATCATAGTGGCATTCACTATTCATCACAAAATGCTACTTTTTATCTAAGTGCATATATTACTCTATCCTAGTAACACTCACTGTTCATCATAAAGTGTTGCTTCTATCCTAGTGGTACTCCCTGTTCATCACAAAGTACTACGTGTTTGGCACTCCCTGTTCATCACAAAGTGTTGCTCACATTTGCACTCACTATTCATCACAAAGTGCTGCTCATATTTTAGTACTCCCTATTCATCACAAAGTACTATATCTTGGTACTCACTGTTCATCACAAAGTGCCTCGATCTATCTTATCCTAGGGCCTCTGCTTGAGTGAATCCTCTTGAGTAGTTGCCTAATTGGCAATGTATGTTCTATCACAGAATTGTCAATCCTAGCCCTATTTGTTATCCTAGTCTTCCCTAGAGGACCTGCTTGAGTGTATCCTCTCAGCAGCTTATCCAATCGACAGCGTATGTTCATCACACAACTGCCGATTTGACCTAGAAGACACAAATTCACATTTTTGGACACAAACGTGCTTTCATGACATAAACGCTCTTTTAGACCGCATAAACATGCCTGGCACCAACGTAGACGCGCCTACACATTTTTGACATTTTTTGGACCCTATTCTAAGTGCATTTATAACTCTACCTAGCATGCATTAATGACAACAATAAATGCATCAAAGTACAAGGAGGTTTTGTGGTACTTACTGGCTCTCCTGCCTCTGCTGGCCTCTGAAATCGACGAACACGATCGAATCTGTGAACCATTGCCATCACTGCTGACTGTTGCTGCTCTATCTCGCTCTGCACTCTGATCTCTTGGATGTGTGGATGACAATGAGGATGTTTTCCCCTCGTGGTCTATCTTATAGACTACCCTAGCCCTAGCCCTCGTTTCCCGAGTCAGTCTTCATTATCCCGTGACTCTGTCACTTTATTTGGTCAGTCCATTCTAGCCTTTCTTTCTTATCGAGAGATTGTCTGTGGTCTTTTCACACATTTTCATCCAATCTCTTGAGGGGGCATATCATTCCCATCTTGGGGCAACTCTGTATCAGTTCATCTTATCTTCTTTGAAACAACGCGACAAGCCACATTGCCTCAAAGAGGGGCAAAATGTAGACACCTAAAATTGTCATGTCTAATTAAATAAATATTTTATTTATTTAATTATCTAAGCCTAATTCTTCTATTAATTAAATAAATCCTTATTTATTTAATTAATTCATTTATCCTCTTCTAGCCTTATTTCTCATTTAGAAAAATACATTTATTTATTTAAATTATCCTTTTCCTAAATTAAATAAATATCTTATTTATTTAATTGATCTCACTTCTTCTATTAATTAAATGAATCTTTATTTATTTAATTAATTCATTAACCTTTTCTACTTATGACACATGTCATTCATCTCTTAATTCATACACTACCTACCCCTTTCATTATTTTATTATTTCTTTTACCTACCCTCTAATCATAGCCGACCTCCTTTTACACCTCTCAATCTTATCCCTCCATTTCATATAGTGTCTTCTATATAAGAGGATACTTCCTTCATTATCAACCCTAATCAATCATTCTAATCAATCTATGCATCCTCACTATGCATTCAACCCCCCCCGTTGACTACTTGACTACACTATGCTTTTGAACATAGGTGATCCTACTTGCAACCACATTCTGTTCTTTGTTGAGCTCTTGTGCACACATAAAATCTAAGAGCAAATATATCAAGCAAGATCAATGGAGATAGGAAGAATGGAGATCCAAACCCTATTGGACATGTGATGGTATAATCTTTGTGATTTCATTTGATTTGCATTGTCTTAGGTAATCTTCATATGTTATGGTGGATCTTTGTTGTTGTTAGGCTAGGGTTTTGTGGTTGAATTCATTTAGCCTTTCAATATCATTATTATTGTTATCCATTTTCACCATAAACAGGAACTGTCATCAGACATTAGTAGATGCTATTATTGCAGTTCATTCATTCTTGATTGTAGTCTGAATCTTGTTGTAAGTCACTGAGACTTCCCTGAGGGTTGTAGCCTTCTAGGTTATTGTATTTTGATTTGTTAGCTCTGGGCAGTGTGCCTGAATGCTAGTGCATTCCCCATTGTAATTATTTTCACATACTATTGCAAAGTATCATCTTATTGTGGGTAGGTTCCCACCATGGTTTTTTCCTTAACCAGGTTTTCCACGTCAAACTCTTGGTGTTGTGTGTTGTGCTATCAATTTTCTTATCTTTGTTGTTGTTGCAATTTCCCTTATCTGTGTTACCAACTAGGACTAAGATTTCCCTTTTGGACACGTGATGCATTTATATTCCTCTGATTCTCATAGAGAATGAGGTCACCTATTTTGAAGGTACGAGAGAGAATTTTTTTATTATACTACTTTGATAAAGATTTTTGATAAGCTTGGAGATACTAAAGGGCCTTTAAGTGATGCTTATCAAGCAACTTAAGCTGGTTAAGATAGTGAATATGATAAGTGTCATTAGAAATTAACCTCTAAGGGAAACTTATAAAGAAAGGAATTCTAGCACTAGATGCATAATAGCATTAGCACCATGCATTAGGTTGTAGGGCATAGTAGCAGTATCCATACGAACACTCATGTTATAGGCCCATGGTATATAGGTAAGTTGTGTATGCTAGTCTTTACCATGCTTATTAGTCATCTTATGTAGAAACTACTCAATGAAATTATTCAAAGCTTTGGCTTGACCATTGGATTGTGGATAATAAGGTGTAGAAAATCAGTATTTGATATGAAATTTCTTGAGGAACTACTTCACCTATATGTTCTTAAATAAGGTACCATTATAAAAAACAAGGGTAAAAGGCAATCCAAAATGAGAAATTATGTTGTTTCAAACAAATCTATATACCGCTTCACTGGTAGTGGATCTTAGAAGAATGACTTCAATGTACTTCATAAAGTAATCAATAGCTATTGAAAAGGTGTGTCATTTAGAACAAGGGAGAGATTTTTCCAATAATATCAAGTCCCCAAGTTTGAAATGGCCATGGAGAAGCTTGAGTTTGGAGTTCCTGTGAAAGATATTGAATAATAATAATATGCTATTGACATTGAGGATACTTCTTGACAAAGGAATAGGAATCTTATTTCATAGTTTTCCAACAATATCCCATATGAATCAGTTTTTGAATGAGAGACTTACCACCAAAATGTCCACCTACAAAGCTTGAATGAGCTTCTTGAAGGGCGAGGGGTATCTCAACCTTTTTAAGACATTGAAGGAGAAGACCATTGTAACTCCTATGACATAGAATGCTAAATAAGATAATATAGCATGTTGAAAGTTTTCGAATCCAGACAAGAGTATTCTTACTGACATCATCAGGAAAAATTCCAAAATCTAGATAGTTGTAGACATGAGAAAACCATTCCTCCAAGTGTATGTGAGCACAAATGAGACTATCAAATTTGGGTTTTTGTGATATAGCAGGAGAGTGGAGAACATGTACCAAAAAATGATACTTGTTTGCACTATAGTCAAGGCATGCAAGGTAAACTGCACTTTCTATTGCATTCATGTGACAATTTTCTCTCCTAGATATGTTGTCCATATATAAGAAGAAAAATTATTAAGAAGAGTCAAATCTAAATCTTGACACCATGATAGCTTGGATTGTTTAGCATGATATGCTCTCGTGATTTGACATGATATGGTTTATTACCCATTTCTCTCCAAATTCAAAGAAATCACAGTTTTGTAGCACCGAAGAAAATGAGGAGAAGGTTGATCCTTCCTCAAGAGGGTAGCAAATGTGAAACCCACCCAAGACAAAAAAATGGATACTTGAATTCATTTGTCTAGATATTAGAGAGTCGGCCAATTAACAATAGGAACAACTAAAATAGAAAATGTTAAGATAGCTATATTTTATGTCATATGTAATAGGCATTTGGTTTATGCTTGATATTATAGTGGATAGTTGGTAGTATAGGAAAAATTATAAATCTTATAGTTTTTTTTTTCCTACTGGGTAGATGATTATCAATTAAATTTTTTAGTCTAATATATAAAATTAGCAACATATATGTAGCTTGCGTACAAGGGAAACTGCACTCGTTATGTTGCATCCATGTAATGATTTTCTCTTCTAGATATGATATCAATATATAAGAAGAAAAATGATTAAGAAGAGTAAAAGCTAAATCTCGATACTAAGACAACTTGGATTGTTTAGCATGATATGCTCCCTTTATAAATTCTCTCATTATCTTCTCTATCTCCTCCTTCCCTAGGTCTCTCACTTCCTCCACCCTATTCCCAAAAACCTAACCCTAAATAGTTTATATTATTGTAAACCTATAAGTGGAGGGAGAAGTGATGACCTAGAGAGGGGTGGAAGGAAGAAGAGGAGAGACAAAATAATAGAGAGAGAGAGAGAGAGAGAAATAAGAAGGGATGGAAGGAGAGGTGGACATGGAGGGAGTGAGGGACCTACTGAAGGACGAGATAGATAAGTGAGGTTGGAGAGAGAAGATAAGGAAAGATCTCATAAATAAAGAGGAGTAAGGGGGAAGGGTGATAACCTAGAGATGGGAGGTAGAGAAAAGAGGAGATAGAAGAAAAATAGAAATAGATAAATAGGGAGCAGGGGAGGGAGAGATATATAAGGATTTATTGAGAGAAATAGAGAGTGGGGAGGTAGAGAGGTGGGGAGAGAGAGAATAAAATGAGACTGATAAGTTCTCAAAGAGAGAACAAGGGGTAAGCCTTAGGTAAAGAGAGAGGTGGAGAGGGTGGGAAAGAACTTGAGAGGAGAGAGATGTATAGTTTAGAGACCTAGAGCCTAGGAAGAGAGGGGTTTGACCTAGGGGAGAGATAGATGTGGATAATGAGAGATGGAATGAGAGGTAGAGAGGTAAATATGGAGGGAGGGAGAGACCTAGTGATGGGGAGAGAGTGGACGGGAGGGAGAGGTAGTGATCAAGAGAATGGAGAGAGATTGGAGAGAAATAATAAGAAAGGGGGAAATGAGAGAGGGAGAAAGGTAGGGATAGAGATAGGGTTAAGGAGGGAAGGCTAGGTAGAGAGGGTGGGAGAGACCTAGATAGGAGAGAAAGAGGTGTGAGAGATAAGAGAGGGAGAAGGAGATGGGTCTAGATTTTGGGGGAGATAAAGAGGTGAGGGGTGAGAGAGAAGAGGAGAGAGTTCATAAAAGGAGAGGGGTAAGGGGTGATGTAGAGGGAGGGAGAGAACCGAAGAGGGGAAAAATAGAGAGGTGATATACCTAGAGGGTCAAAGAGAGGAGAGAGACCTAGATGCGAAGAGAGAGATGATATAGATTGAGGGGGATAGAGATATGTGACTAACAAGACATGGATGGAGAGATATAGAGGTAGAGAAGGAGGAAGAAAGAAATATAGAAAGGGGAGAGAGAGTGGGAGAAAGAGGTGATGACACAGACAATGGAGAGAGAGTATAACAGAGAGTGGGGGAGGGAGATAGATATGGGGGTAAGGAGGGAGGGGGGCATAGAGAAGGAGAGAGGAAGAAAGGGATGGAGAGAGAGAGAGAGAGAGAGAGAGAGAGAGGGAAGTATCAATATGGGAAATAACCTAAACCCTATACCATCAATATTGTACATTAAACTATATACCAATACCCTTAACCCTATACTCTATTCCCTAAACCCTATACAAGAGAGGTAGAGTAAATGATTGAGAGAGGGGAGAGAGAGAGAGAAAATGAGAGAGAAGAACAAAGAGAAAGAGAGGGATAAGGAGGTAGTGAAGGAGAGGTAGATATGAAGTGACTAAGAGACCTAGAAAGGGGAGAGGGAGAGATAAGTTCACAAAGAGAGAAAGAGGGGTAATAAGTGTTGTTATATGGAGCCTAATTAGACTCAGGGGTTAATTTTTCACACTTTTATCATCGCAATTTCTCCCCACTTTATTCAACGGAGGTTTGGGGGTGGTGCCCTGAAGACGGGGTCAAGGGACTTTAATTATTTTATAAAGGTGTCGAGAGTTATTTTTCTATTGGCTAACATGTTCTAACCCTAATTTTGTAACCAAAATAAGTCTTGATAAAATGGATAAGGGTTGGGGTTTTTAGTAGAGAATTTTGTAGCATTTTGCAGCAATATTGAGTTGCAAGGGATTCTTGGTTGTAATCAGTTCGATTTACTTGATAATAATATTAGACTCTTTGTTTGGTGGGTGTAGCTTGATTTTGGGTGAACCACATTAAAATTGTCTCCTCTTTGTTATTATATGTGTTTTACATTCCTCTGTTTAATATCTATTTTCATATAATTGATATTTTTTGCATGCAATTCTAACAAGTAGGGAGAGAGGGGGAGAGGGAGGTAAGGAAATAGAGAGGGGAGATATATAGAGGTGAGAGACCTAGAGCCTAGGGAGAGAGGGGTGAGAGACCTAGGGGAGAGATAGAGTTAAGAGAGATAGAGGGGGAGAGACCTAGATAAATATAGGTAGGAAGGGAGTAAGGGAGATGTTTGAAAATTTATATGATCTCCTAAAATCTAGAATCTCCATTATAACTCTTATAAATTTGAAACCACTCTCAAACATCCTACCAATATATACATGAAATATAATCTAAAGTATTATAGTTATGCTTAAATGATATATTTCATGTATATATTCCAGTTGGGAGAGAGATGGTAAGAAAGAGAAATACAATTTTCCAATGCTAAACATTTCTCAAGAAAGAGACTAAGACAAATGGCTTCTTTTGGGCAAAAAAAGAGTTACACCTTTTTCATACCACAAATTTGTGCATATACCCTTGTCAAAAAACCAAGGACCCTCTAAGGGGACTTTAATCATGTATTCTTTAATAACAAATATAAACATAAATAGCCCATTTTTCATAGCACTAACCAATACACTACCCTTGAACTCCCAGGCATCTAAAGCCCATTGAAGAACTAGATTAACATTAGGTCTAAAAGAGTAGAATTTACCAATTATGACACTCGGCAAATGTAGAGTAGCTTCATCCATAAAGGTATCAAGAAGATAGACCTTGATTCCATCTCTCGAGACTCTAACTAAAAAAGAAGTGGAACTGTTAGACATATATGTGTTTCTACCAATGAGTTTATCCACCCAAGAAGTGGGGGCCACTCCATTGTAAAAGGGTTCAACTTTTGAATGGTCCCCATTATCTTTTGAACATACATTAGACAATTTACAAGACAGGACAAGGTCAGACTTGTCCCCATTAGGAACGTCACTCAAAGAGTATTTTTTTCTTCTTACGTGAAATCACAGTATCCGAGGTCAAGGTGCACACCTCTCCCCCCCCCCCCCCCCCTCATGATCAACATATACCACAAAAAACTAGAAATTTGAAATTTGTTGAGGGTAAGAAGTTGTAAAAATTCTATAATGTTTATTATTCAAACATTTTTATAATCCCCTACAAAAATTGAAAGTTGATACTTGAAGAGAAATGAACTTATTGCTTAATTACTTTCTAGGCTACTAATTTTTTATTTGACCAAATCAAAAAAATAAGCATAGCATTTTATTTTAAAAATGGTCCTAACAAACCCTGTCATGCATGTTGAAAGCTACCTCACTTTCATTTAAATAAAAACTTAGACTTCCCTTCCACTAATTCCCTAAAAAAGAACCCATTACACACATCATGATCTTATACATTTAATGCCATTGTTTTTGCATAATAAACGACTCACATTGAACCCAAATATTGACAAACAAGTGTCACTATTAAAAATAGTTACATCAAGAAGAAGCCCAATTGTAAACAAACATGTTCACAAGAACATGCAATTATGGTACACACATGATAGACAACTAGTTTTTAAATAGCTACAAAGACTAAAACAAGAAAAACAATTTTAAATTTCAAATATATATTAATAAGAACATGCAACAATAATTTATATTTTAAATATGTTAAACAACTAATTTTTCAATAACTACAAATAATTGTAAAATAAATTTCCTTTAAAAGCTCCACCCAAACACCTTATACCAAAAAAATAAATAAATTAATTAATTAATTAAAAATAAAAAAAAAAAATCCTAACTTTCTATTAAATATCTAGAAAAGATAAAATTATTACCAATCAATTTAAATTTCGATCTAAACACTATTTAGAATAAAAATTAACTCTGAAGACAAAGTACATAAATATGCATACTCACCACAAATACTAATAAAAAACCAACATTTGGGTTATTTGATAACTTTTTGTTATATGTGGTGTGAACACTTGACCTATAAATAAGTCCATGCAATTCGTCAGCTTGACGTGTAAAGAATAGGACAAAATTTATTCTCTGAAAAGGAGAAATATTGTCATTGGTTTTTGTTTTTATTGCTTAGTCTCGTTTGGTTCTTCCAAAAGAAAACTCATTAAATGCCATGTTAAGATATTCGAAATTCTAGTTGTAGATGATAGAGAAATTTGATTGGAAAGAATGAACCTAGACATCTACCACATTAAGTCATGATTTCTTTTCTCCTTTTAGATAATGGTCAATCAATTTTGTAGAAAGGTGATTTTAAAGATCAATTTTGTAGAAAGGTGATTTTAAAGATCAATGTGGATATTTTTATTGTATGTTGTTTCAAATTATTTAGTGATTTAATTCATATGGTCTTAGATCTTTTTCTTGTTTTTTTATAATTTATGCATCTTCAATACAAAAAGAGGAAATTGTGGAAGTATCTATAATGATTTGTCTAATCAAGTGAACTTAATTGATAAAAACATTCGGTTGTCATGTCACCATAAGAATAAAGCTAGATTTAAGTTCTAAATAGTTTTGGCTAAATGGGAAACCCTTTAGAAATGGTTGTCTAGCCCCTAGGATAAACCATGCATCCATTATAATGTATGAGGGTTGTATAGTCATTTCCCTTAGCACTTAATTGAAGATTTTGGACACCAAAATTGGTAAAAGCACTAAGAGAAAGCAGTACTAGGAGTATCTGGTGAAGTGGAAAGATAGACCAATAGAAGATTCAACATGGATTTCTTAGGCTAAGGTAGACTGCATCAATTTTCCTCTAGCCCCAACAAAGTGAGAGGCTCACTTTCTTTCTAACCTCAGGTGTCTAGTGCAGGAGCATCCTTGATTATATTGCACTCACACGTCAACCAAAAAATAGTTTATTTTCATGCATTTTAGTTTTTAGTTGTCTTAACACTTTATTCCATAAATTTCACCACATATTTCTCTTCTCACCTTGCAGATTTGATTTTGAACTCAAAATGAGGTCATCTATATCTTATCCAAAAATCTTGTGATTTGTATTTTTCATTGCTCCCCAAAGTTTAGTTTTTTTTTTTATCAGAGCATTATAATCTAGTTGTAACATTCTACCTATGAACCTTCCCTATTATGTGTGGATCTAATAGGAACATCATTCAAATCATTTGGGTCTTAGGGAAACACTTTCTCGTGGTCTACAACGTGATATCATATTCTGTAGAGTATAATCTCATGTTTAGGGTTGACCTACATGTTTCATCATTCCTTGGATTTTGAAACCCTTGAGATCAATGCAAATCTTTTGTGTAATTGGAGAAATCCATGTTGATGTCTTTCTGGTACTATCCAAATGTGTAACATGGAGTTCAAAACAATAGAAATAACACAAGAAAATGCTAAGCAACAAGAATATTGTTATATTCACTATCAACAATATTCATTACATCATGCCTTCATATGTGGAATAACAATGAGCTCATAGGCTTGTTGCCATTAATTTCAAGTTATACATTGGATGCATTGGCCTGATCATAGTTCCACAAACTAGATTAATTATAAATCTCTACAACTAATAATCTACCTACCTAATTGATGTAGAGTGGATTGTCTCTCACCGGTTTGTGCTACCCTATCTAAGTATCACCTCCAAGCTACACAAGAACCATCCAATGATTCTACACCTCACACCTCCAAGGGTCTGCAAGACTTACCCTCTCTGACCTACTTAAGGTCCTTAGGCTAGGATAAGCTCTTGTTGTTTTGTGAGTTCCATTTTCTTGCTTCGGAGACCTTGTTTTTCCACTCCCTTTCACACTCAACTGGATTGTTCAACCCCTCTACAACAGGATCTTCATTCTCCACACTACACACATTAGGATGGATGATTTTGGATGGATTTCTAACCCTATTCCTTACTCAAGAGCTTTTTGACACTTACCGACTTGGTGTTTCACAAACAAACTACACTTTTAGGCCTAACTAGTTCTAGTAGCCCAGTTAGTCGGATATTCTGTATTCATCGGTTAAACCACCTGAGAAACCCTATGAACTCTTTGTCATTCCAGACACCCTTTTGGGGTTTACATAAATATCTCAAAACCGGAGGTGGGTTTTGCCACTAACATATCTAACCCTTATCGGTTAACTAGGCCTAACTGCCCCTTTCTAGGCCTTAAAAATAGGGATTGGTTAAAAATCCTTCAAAGGTCTGATTTCTTGAGTGAATTGATGATAGTTTGGGTTTTGTACTTCCATGTGGAATTCAAAACCTTTAATACTTCTTCTTCACCTACCGGATTCACCCAATTAGGGTCTGTTATCCATGATTCCTAACGCTTGCCAACTCAACGTGCCAAGCTTAGGGTATGGTGGAAAATATATGATTTGGCTTCCCTTGACTCAAAATCAAAAATAAAACATAGAATACATTGCAACCTAACATTCTATAAGATTTCAGAGAGGAATTCCACCATGAAATGTTAGGTTGGAGCCATTTTGCTCTCAAAACCCTGGTTTTTAGGGCTCTTGAACCCGCCTGCAACAAAATGGAATTTATTCACAAACTACAACACTTCAATACTTCAAATCAAAATCAAAATGAAAGTAAGACACCAGACTAATAATCCATGTCCCTGTTTTGGGATGCTCGATCCGTACATGTCGTACAAACTTACAAAGAACAACAAAACTCGAAAGAACACACACAACTGGGAAACAAAAACTTGTTTATTTGCTTCAGATCTTCAACAACCTTCAACAACTGATTATCATCGGTCTTTCCAAATATTATACTGGCCTTGGAGTAGTTACAAACGTTGACAACTGATTGTGTCAAACACCTAACCATTGGAGTATGAAAATGTTGCAAAGTTGCTATGAGCAACTTTTGCAACTTTTGCAAATTGTTGCATAGGTGAGAAACTTTACTCAAACACAAACTTGATCACTCTCAAATGACTCACATGACCTTAAAAATCTCAAAATAACATCAACCAACCTACGTTAACCCAAAAAAAACTTATCCTATTAAGTGCTCTACCTGGCACCCTTAAGAGCTCACATGTCCACATTGGCCAAACAAAGACTCTTAGGGCACTTACAATCATTTGAGAACACTCTTAATGGCCTCTTGGCCTTATTATTAAACTAAACACATGATTCCAATATCCTGGAAACAAACTCAACAAAATTTGCTAAGTGCCCATGCACCACTAACTTTAAATGATTATATATGTTTCTCCATATATAACCTACCTAAGTTAACTTTCAATGATTGCTAAATGATCTTATATATGTTTGTCCAACTCTAGAAAGATCTGCATCGGCCCTAAAGATCTCAAAACCCAAAGAATGATGAAAAATGTAGGTCAACTTCAAAATAAAAGATAATACTTTGTGGAAGATGATACTATGTTGTGGACCATGGGAAAGGGTCTCCCTAGGACCCAAATGTCTCAAATGATGTTCCTCTTAGATTTGCATGCAATGGGGAAGGTTTGCAAGCAAAATGTCACAACTGAATCAGAATAATCCAAAAGAGAAAATGAATAAACTTCAAGGAGTGAGAACTTAGCGATGACAAATGAAAAACATAAGGTTTTTAGATAAGATGTAGATGACCTCATTCTAAGTGTAAATCTATATCTATAAGGTGAGGAGAGAAAGATGTTGTGAACTATGGAAGAAAGTGCTTAGATAGCTACAAACTGAAATTAAATAAAATAAACTATTCTTTTTTTTGTTGATGTGGATTGCTTTATAACCAAGGATGCTCTCGTATCATGATATCACATGTATTTTATAGTGATGTGATACATGTACATTTAGACGTATGTATGTATGTATGTATGTATGTATGTATGTATGTATGTATGTATGTATGTATGCATGTATGTATAATGGTGGAAATTAGGGTTAGCGTTAAATTAAGATAATAAAACCACTAAATGACCTAATTAACTATTACATTAAGGAGAGGAATCTAATAGATCTAGCCTTGCAAGACTAAGATTTTGATAAGATTCTAGGCTCTTTTGATAGGTCTCTATCCTCCTTAAATTCAATTGAATTGAATTATTGAAGATTAGGGAAAAATATGGGGTATGTGCACCAAGTTGTGGTACCAAAAAGGGGTCTTAAGATGCCACTTTTTTCTGAAATCAACAAAATCTGAACTTCAACGACAAATTGAAGATAGCTACACTCCAAATTTGAAGATGCAACAAGAACAAGAGTTAGAGTTCTTTGAGTCTACTTTCTAAACTACTAATTTTTTTTTTAAATGGTGGAGAGTAAGGGCTTCAAAAAGGGGGGCCACAAAAAGTGGTCCTGTTTTTATGCAAAAAACATAACATAGCGTATGTTGTGGCCCCCCTAAAATGTTAACTTTTTTTTTGAATTTTTAAAATCACTTCAGTGAGAAATTAGCTAACACCTTGTAGTTTATGCCACATTTTTCGGCTAATTTTTTAATGAGTATATGATTTTTTACTAATTTTCGAAGTGGACACATCCTGAAAAACAAAAATTTGAGCGTCCTCCCCCCTAAAATCATTGATAACTAATCAAAAATCAAAACTTTTTTTTTTTAAATTGTGTAGAATGGAGTCTAGTTTCTAAAAATGTAAGTTTCTTCAAAATCTGATGAACGTGTAAAAAACTATACCCAAAATAGTGCATGTTGGTTTTTGACAAAAAATGGACACACTAACAAAAGAAATTATAGATGAAAGCCTTAACGAAATCAAAATGTGAAAATAATTACATGCTTGGATAGCTAAGAGAGAGATCGAGGTCTCTATAGTGTTTTTTTTTTTAGTTTTATTGAAACACGTGCAAACCTGATGGAGAGCACGACCAAAAATATGTGAAATTTTTCTAATCTTCTGTTAAAAATACGTCTCAGGCTTGAAATAGTCGTCCAACCCTTTGGGTTGGATGCCCAAGTACAATCCAACCCAAAGGGTTGGTGATTTCCAATGTAGGCAATTTGGTGAGCGCCAAATATGGTGCTCGCCAAATGAAAAAATTTGACTTTTCCCATTCGGCACGCTCCAAATGAGAAAAGTCAACTTTTTTCATTTGGCTAGCGCCAAATTTGGCACACGCCAAATGTCCTGCATTGTCCAATTTGAAGGTTTTGTGATGCAAAATTTTCAACTTGGGCACAAGTTATACCCATCCTGAGAGGAGAATATATACATGAAATATAACATTTAAGTATAAGTCACTTTAAGTTATATTTCATGTATATATTAGCAGGATGTCATAGATCTATTCCCAACCTAGATATGGCCAAAATAAAATGTCATAGATCTATTCCCAGAAGTTCGGGTTGATTTTTTGGGACCAGGTAGTATCAATTTGCCATGGTCCTCTGAATTTCTCATCGTCGAAAGTCGAACCTGTTTGTTTCTGTGAATCTTATCGATTCTCCCAAACCTAGCTTTTTACCTATTTCCTATTCAAAAAGAAAGGGGAAATTGTTGGGAATAGGTGTTTGCCTAAGTCAAACCCACTTTATCAATTAACCTTGAATGAAATAATAAAAATATTGAATAGATATACCTTAGATCTATAATTGTTGATGATGATGCTTTTCTATTTGAATGTAATCACAAATGTTGTATGAAATGGCATGAAAAACACAAAACCTTGATCACACACACATACTTGCATAATATTGATGTTATTTTGCTCCACAATGGTTGAATGAGGAATATGCAGCCTTGAAGATCTTTGAAAATGTTTGATCATGGATGTTTCACCGATGCACAAATATTTTAGGTAAGGTGTGGATATGAAAATGAATTGATATAATGTTTTTATCTAGCCTTGGCTTTTAGGTAAATTATTGATTAGGCCAACCTCCCACGGTCATGCACATGGAGCCACAAGGATCAAGTCTTACTGATGAGATATTTAACACCCACCCTGTCTCAAATTGGGGTTGGATTGAGCAGTACCATGGATTTTTGGGA